>NC_067133.1:31281016-31456016 GCF_021347895.1 Acanthochromis polyacanthus | reverse complement strand
AGCAATTTATTAAAGAGGAAATACTTCAGAAGACGTCGCAGCTTTGAAACAAACATCTGGTGACTGCAGCCTCCATCCAGCCATTCCTATTTTTATTAATAATTATTATTAAATATTATTGTTATTTTAACACACATCTGGTCTGAGAGGAGTTTTGTTCATCCAAGCAGTCACCAATCACTTCCTGCTGTTTTTTCACTAATAACCTTCTTCACCTTCTTCATGAGCAGGAAGACGTGGGTTTGAGCTGCTTCCAGAACGTAGCGGTGAGGATGGTCCAGACCTTTGACCGTCAGACCCATGGTCCGTCCATCGATGTTGATCCAGCGAGGAGCTCCAGGGGCCAGGAAGGTCCTGAGAGGAGAAGAAACACCTCACATCATTCCACATAACGCATATATGCAGAAGTACATATAGATATGTACTTCTGTATATGTGTATCATATATCTATATCTATCGATCTACATACAGTAGATATATATAGATATATAATACATATATATATACGGTAGGACATACATATATAGATATATACAGTAGTATATTTATACAGCAGTATAAATATAGATATACAATACATATAAACAGTTCTAAAGGGCTGCACAGTGGCTAGTGGTTAGCACTTTGGCCTTGCAGCAAGAAGATCCCCAGTTCAAATCCCGGCCTGGGATCTTTCTGCATGGAGTTTGCATGTTCTCCCTGTGCATGCGTGGGCTTTCTCCGGGTACTCCGGCTTCCTCCCACAGTCCAAAAACATGCTGAGGTTAATTGGTTACTCTAAATTGTCCATAGGTGTGAATGTGAGTGTGATTGTGTGTCTGTATATGTAGCCCTGGAACAGACTGGTGACCTGTCCAGGGTGTCCCCTGCCTTCACCTGAGTCAGCTGGGATAGACTCCAGCACCCCCCATGACCCTAGTGAGGATAAAGCGGTGTATAGAGAATGGATGGATGGATGGATATACAGTTCTATATATAATACTGTATATATGTATTGTGTATATATATATATATATATATATATATATATATATATACACACACACATATATGTGTGTGTATATTTGTATTATATATGTGTATATATATATATATATATATATATATATATATATATTATATACACACACATACACACACACACGTACAGTCACCTCAAAAAGTATTGGAACAGCAAGTGAAATTCCTTTGTTTTTGCTGTATACTGAAGACATTTGGGTTTCAGATAAAAAGATGAATATGACACAAAATATCAAAATTCCAGCTTTTATTTCGTGGTATTTACATCTAGATGTGTTAAACACCCCAGGAAAGATGACCTTTTCTTTGAACCCACCCACTTTTCAAGTGAGCAAAAGTGTTGGAACATGTGACTGATGGGTGTTTCTAGTTGCCCAGGTGTTGCCTTTTAGATCGATTGCAGAGACATTAAACCTAACCCTAACCCAAGACTTGGAGAGAAGGAATATAGAGGCCATACCATAAGATGCCAACCACTCATCAGCAAAAAGAATTGGAAGACCAGATAAGATTTTGCAAAGAAGTACAGAGATCAGCCACAAAAGTTTTGGAACAAACTTTTATGGACTGATGAGACCAAGATTAACCTCTACCAAAGTGATGGAAAGGCCAAAGTATGGAGAAAGAAAGGATCTGCTTATGATCCAAAACATACAAGCTCATCTGTGAAACATGGTGGAGGTAGTGTCATGGCTTGGCCTTGCATGGCTGCTTCTGGGACGGGCTCACTAGTCTTTATTGATGATGTAACTCATGGTGGTAGCGGCAGAATGAATTCTGATGTCTATGTAACCCTAACCGCGGGTTGCTTCTGGCTCCCGTTGCATCCCACTCTGCGTTGTGTTTTTGAGGTGTGGTCGTGCGGATGTAGTGCAGAAGGAGCCGGACACACGGTGGCTTTGATCGTGGCTCTGACCGTTTATTTCCGCTTTCGATTCCTTTCGGCAACAGAATAAAGACTGCGGCTTAGCAACAGACATGGATTACATAGCAATAGAAAGATAACCATCAGAAATTAGAGAGACCAGCTCACACCATCCTTACCTTTCGGCAAAAGAATAAAGACTGAAAGAAAAAGGCGTTTTCGCGCGTTCTAGCTGCTGTGCTACAATGGTGGCCTCTATGGACAAACAGTCCTAATCGCTAAACTTCAAAACAAAACAGACAAACCAAAAAAAATAAGGTTACAGTGCCATCTAATGACCATAATAGGCAACTGTCCTACATCCACCCCTTCTTTAATTGATGGCGTCCCAGCCATCAGAACAAGATAAATTACATCAAGGCCACCTATGCCAAACGTGAACAAAGAGAACAGTCCCAAAATACAGAACCATATAGAAAAAATGAATGACATAAAGTGAGACCTGCAGTGATGTGTAATAAAAGAAATGTGCATGCACCCCCTGCTAAGGTCAGTGCATTTTTTTTCTGTGTCAAGCTATATGTGACCTGCTGCTCTCCTAGCTTTGGCCTTCTGCCACAGCTTCCATCCTATCTCCACCGTCGGCCGATCCTCTTCTGACTCCACAACTCATGATTCATAGGACAGTTTCTCTGGGGGACGTCGATTTCTTGGCGGATTCCTCCTGGGCCGGGGGGGCAGTTTGGTGCTCCTGGCTGCTACCTGTTCCTCTCCACCTTCACTCACTTGTCTTGTCTCCACATCCCCTTCCTCTTTATGTCCATCCTGTCCATTCATCGTCCCAGATAAACACTTCTCCACCTCTTCCTCCGTGCAATCCACCTCCAGGTCCTCCACTGTGTCTGTCTCATCACCTTGTATTACCAGTCCACTGGCCTGCTCTCCAATGTCCTCTGTATCCTCCATCTCGATGTCCTCCTCTGCATCTGACTCACCCCCTCCTCCAGTTGTCCCACCAGCCTGCTCCACAGGAAGAAACATACACTGTGTCAGGAGATTGCGATGGACCACTCTCTCGGTGTCACCATTTTCCAAGCGCACCACGTACACAGGTAAGTTGGGCTGCTTCTTCACCACAATGTACGGCCGGGACTCCCACTTGTCTCCCAGTTTCTGCCGCCCCTCCACGTGACACACTTTGACCAGAACTCTGTTACCTGGGCTGAAGACTTGACCTTTTGCTCTGTGATCATAATATTTTTTCTGTAGTCCCTTGGCCTGGTGAGAGGTCTGATTAGCCTGGGCATAGGCCTGTGACAGACAGTCATGCAGAGTCTGAACATAGTTGCTGTATTCACATGTACAGGTTCGCTCGTTGGAAGTGTGGAGCCCAAAGATCAGGTCAACAGGGAGCCGGTGATGTCTGCCAAACATCAGGAAGTATGGCGCATATCCTGTAGAATCATGGCGTGTGCAGTTGTAAGCGTGCGTCATGCCATCCACATACTCATGCCACCGGGGCTTCAGGTGAGGTTCCAGGGTCCCAAGCATGTTCATGAGAGTGCAGTTGAACCTCTCAGTGGTCCCGTTGCCCTGGGGATGATAGGGGGTTGTGTGGGTCTTGGTGATGCCAGTACACTTACACAGTTCCTTCACAATGGCACTTTCAAAATTGCGTCCCTGATCTGCATGAAGTTTTGCAGGGAAACCAAAACGACAGAAGAAGTTTTTCCACAGTACTCTGGCAACGGTGTTGGCCTTCTGGTCTTTGGTTGGGTATGCCTGCGCGTAGCGTGAAAAGTGATCAGTGACGATGAGGACATTCTCTATGCCACCCTTTGACCTCTCCAGAGTCAGAAAGTCAACGCATACGAGCTCCATGGGGGCAGAGCTGTAAACGCTAACCAGGGGGCTCTGACACCAGCTGTTGGAGTTTTTCTTAGGCAGCACCTCTCACACTTCTCACACCAAGCCTTGACCTCTTGGAACATCCTTGGCCAGTGAAACCTCTCCCTTATCAGCTGCACAGTCCTCTCAAAACCTAAGTGCCCTGAGTCATCATGGAGAGCTGTCTTGACTGTTTCATGCAACTTCTCCGGCAGTACTAGCTGCTCCACCACACCTCTTTAGCTGTCTCGGATGCGGCGATACATGATGCCATCTCGTGCCACTAACCTCCTCCACTCCTTTAAGAGAAGGCATACCTGCCCACCATCACTGATCCTCTCGCTGCGGCTTGGCTTCCTGTTCCGACTCTTATAATGTAAGACAGGGCCAATAACAGGATCTGCTCTCTGCTCCGCGCGGATCACCTGTCTTGTCATGGCTGGCAGTGACTCTGTGCCCACATCACGATAGGGCTCCTCAGGTCTCGGGGGCTTGGGTATTGAGTCCTCAGTGGCAGATGTGCTCTGAGTTGTGGGGTCAATCAGGTCCTTTGCGGGCTGTCTCATGCCATGCCCAGGCTAACTGGACTCCACTCGCTGGAGGCATGTTTGCAGGACCTCAGTGACTTCCTGGGTGGACATACGAGAGAGGGCATCAGTGTTGGCATTGCTCTGGCCCCTCCTGTACTGGACATCAAACTCAAAACCAGCCAGCCGAGACACCCACCGCTGGCCTGTAGCATCCAGCTTTGCAGAGGACATGACATACTTGAGAGGGTTATTGTCTGTCTTGACTGTGAATCTACGCCCATAGAGGTGGTCATAAAACTTGTCTGTCTCTGCCCATTTTAGAGCGAGAAACTCAAATTTGTGTGCATGATACCTTGTCTCAGCTGGGCTCAAACCTCTGCTGGCGAAGGCTATGACCCTCTCCACAACACCCTGGACCTGGACCAAGACTGCACCGAGTCCCTCCCCCAAGGCGTCAGTCTGAAGGATAAAAGGCAGGCTGTAGTCAGGATAGCCCAACACTGGAGCAGATGTGAGCCTTTCTTTTAAGGCCTGGAAGGCCTCTTCGCACACATTCGACCACAAGAAGGGTGAGTCAGGGACCTGGCTTTTCCTCTCGCCCCTCTTCTTCTTTCTGGGATCACCAGTTGTGAGGCTGTATAAGGGAGCAGCCAGGGCAGAGTATCCACTCACATACCTCCTGTAATAACCAGCGAAGCCAAGGAATCGCAGCACTTCCTTGTGATTCGTAGGTCTAGGCCAGTCCTTAACCCTGCTTATCTTTTCCGGGTCTGTCCGAACTCCCTCAGCAGACACCAAATGACCCAGATACTGCACCTCCTTCCTCATCAGCTGACACTTAGAGGGCTTCAGTTTCAAACCGTGCTCCCGAAGATGATCAAACACCAACTGCAGTCTCACCAAATGCTCCTCAAAGGTGGTAGAAGATATGATGAGGTCATCCAGGTAGATCAGCAGGTGCGTGAAGCTCAAATCCCCAAAACAGCAGGTCATAAGCCTCTGGAAGGTGGAGGGGGCATTCTGCAGTCCAAAGGGCATTCTGTTGGCCTCAAACAGTCCCATTGGTGTGCTGAATGCCGTCTTATGTTTGTCATGCTCTGCCACCTTCACCTGCCAATACCCTGACGTAAGGTCCAGTGTAGACAAGAACTTTGCTTGCCCCAGAGCTTCCAGAGCCTCTTCTATTCTGGGCAGAGGAAAGGCATCCCTCACACTGCAGGCATTTAGTTTTCAGTAGTCTATGCACAACCGTAAGGAGCCATCTTTCTTGGTCACGACTACTACCGGTAAAAAGCGTACGGACTTCTACCAGGCCTGATGACTCCTGCAGCCTCCATTTCAACCAACAGCTTTCTCACGTCTTGCCACTGTGAAGGGGGGATCTTACGGTAAGGGAGCCGAAAGGGCTTAGAATCAACCAGAGGGATTTTGTGCTGTACGGTCGTTGTATGACCATAGTCCAGGGGATACTGGGAGAACACACCTGCATTTCTCTCCACAAGGTCTTTAAGAAGGGAACGCTGGTGCTCACTCTCAACTGCTGCCTCACTCAGGTCCACACCACAACTCGACACAACTTGGTTCAGACTCAGGCATGTGTCTTTGTCGCTGCCATTGAAACATTCACTCTGCTTCTTGCCCGAAAAATCCACTAAACTGTTCACCAGAGTAACATTGGCCAGATGTGTGTGTGGCTTGATAGTCATAGCATGCTGGGACATGTTCAGCACCCTGACAGGGGTGCTTCCTCTCTTCACATTGGCCAAGACTTTGGCAACCAAGAGGCCTTGAGGAAGCTGCAGGGTGGGATGGCTGTCAGTCATTGCAGTGTAAGTCTGTTTTTGTGGGCCAGCTTTTACCTTGTACATGGGGTTAACTTCTTTTCCTCTCGGAATGCGTACTTTACGGCCAGTGTACAACGCAGGGCCCACTACATCATCCACATCACATTGTTCTGTGTCCCCAACCTCCAATAGTGCAGTGTACCACTCTGGATGGTTCTCCCCAATTCGGTGGAGGAACTGCTGGCCATAGGTTGCTTGGAGGTGGCGTTTAGTGGCACGGAGAACATTAGTGCCCACCAGCAGAGGGACAGTGGAGCGATAATTAGAGTCAGTCACAACAAAAACTGGCACATCTTTGAACTCTTTCCTCAGCACGTTCAAGTCAATACACAGGACACCATGGTAGGTAACACTCTGACCGGCTGCACCTTCAATGGGAATTTCAGAGGGCCGGAGCTTTTCTCCCTGAATGATGGGGTGGTTGCACCAGTATTTATGTGTAATACTGGTTATCTGACAGCCAGAGTCAATGAATGCCTTGCACTTCAAACCATTAACTTCCACCTCCCCTTCATTCCTGGATCCCACTAAAAGCATTGGCTCTTCTTCATCGCCAGTCTTGTTCCCTTGCAGTGGGGGGTCTTGCTGCTTGGCAACCATGGGCTCTAGCCGTTTAAAGGCCGAGCTGGGTGCGGTGTTGTCCCTTCTGCTGAGGCCGTTGGTTGAGAATGGTGAGTCTCTGTCTGGCTGGGACCTGGGAACACGGCTCTGCAAACCCGGGCTACATGTCCTTGCTTCCCACACCAATGGCATGTGACAGTCGAAGTGCGTGTTGCAGGACCGGGGGCTGGCCAGACACATGGTGGATGGACAGGGGCAGAGGAAGATGTAGCAATTCTTGCTTCAAGATGAGCCAGCTTAGCTATCTGCTCCTCCTGGCATAGGGCTAAAGTCTTGACCAGCTCTGTCAGCTCCGACACCTCTGACTTATGTGCAGCCTTCTCTGTCTTCACACTTAAACTACACTCCGATGCAACCTGGACCTCTGCATAGGCTTTCTTTGACCTGTTAAATGACTGGAACTTCTTTGTTTCTTTTGCCAGATTTCTGATCTCATCTTGCAGCTCCCTGAAGCTCAGAAAGCGGGGTTTCATTGGAGAGATCCTCATGTACACGCCCTCATCAGTTAGCCCTCGTATGAACTGCCGGGTGAGCTTACTGTCACGGTCGGGGAAGAGCTTGCCACCTCTCTGGGTCTCTTCTACAGCCCGCAAAGTTGCCTCCAGAGCTATAGCACAGGAGCAGGCAGACTCTCCTGGTCTCTGTCCACATTCATAGAAGTCGGCTAGTGGGTCCAAGGAGCCCTGGGTGTCACCGTACTCTGCCCTCAATTCTTCGAATGCCTTTTGGGGGGTTTGGTTGTGGGGAGTAGATTCAGGATCAGCTTTCGGGCCTCACCACTCAGGTGACGCACCACGGTGGAGAAACAGAGGTGAGGGGGGAGCTCTATTGCCTCCAGGAGATACTGCATGTCGCAAATCCAGTCCTCTATAAGCATCTTGCCATCAGCATTACCAGAGAAAATTTGGACATTCTTCACCTGGTGAGTCTGCAGGAGACTGCCATAGGCTGCTGGTGGCAGGCTTGGGGTGGCTGTAGCTCCGACAGGGGCATTTAGGGGCATGTGTTGGGTGGAGGGCAGAGCCAAGGGGGTAGGTGGGGGGACTGCGTCTGGGTACATGCTAACTTGAGGGACTGAAGTGTGGGAGGAAGGCGAGTAGTCAAAGACTGCATTGGTAACATACAGTGCCTTGTGAAAGTATTCGGCCCCCTTAAACTTTTCAACCTTTCGCCACATTTCAGGCTTCAAACATAAAGATATAAAATTTTAATTTTTTTTATCAAGAATCAACAACAAGTGGGACACAATCGTGAAGTGGAACGAAATTTATTGGATATTTTAAACTTTTTTAACAAATAAAAACCTGAAAAGTGGGGCATGCAATATTATTCGGCCCCCTTGCATTAATACTTTGTAGCGCCACCTTTTGCTGCAGTTACAGCTGCAAGTCTCTTGGGGTATGTCTCTATCAGTTTTGCACATCCAGAGACTGAAATTCTTGCCCATTCTTCCTTGCAAAACAGCTGGAGCTCAGTGAGGTTGGATGGAGAGCGTTTGTGAACAGCAGTCTTCAGCTCTGCCCACAGATTCTGGATTGGATTCAGGTCTGGACTTTGACTTGGCCATTCTAACACCTGGATACGTTTATTTGTGAACCTTTCCATTGTAGATTTGGCTTTATGTTTTGGATCATTGTCCTGTTGGAAGATAAATCTCCGTCCCAGTCTCAGGTCTTTTGCAGACTCCAACAGGTTTTCTTCCAGAATGCTCCTGTATTTGGCTCCATTCATCTTCCCATCAATTTTAACCATCTTCCCTGTCCCTGCTGAAGAAAAGCAGGCCCAAACCATGAGGCTGCCACCACCATGTTTGACAGTGGGGATGGTGTGTTCAGGGTGATGAGCTGTGTTGCTTTTACGCCAAACATATCGTTTTGCATTGTGGCCAAAAAGTTCCATTTTGGTTTCATCTGACCAGAGCACCTTCTTCCACATGTTTGGTGTGTCTCCCAGGTGGCTTGTGGCGAACTTCAAACCAGACTTTTTATGGATATCTTTGAGAAATAGCTTTCTTCTTGCCACTCTTCCATAAAGGTCAGATTTGTGCAGTGTACGACTGATTGTTGTCCTATGGACAGACTCTCCCACCTCAGCTGTAGATCTCTGCAGTTCATCCAGAGTGATCATGGGCCTCTTGACTGCATCTCTGATCAGTCTTCTCCTTGTTCCAGGTGAAAGTTTAGAGGGACGGCCGGGTCTTGGTAGATTAGCAGTGGTCTGATACTCCTTCCATTTCAATATGATTGCTTGCACAGTGCTCCTTGAGATGTTTAAAGCTTGGGAAATCTTTTTGTATCCAAATCCGGCTTTAAACTTCTCCACAACAGTATCTGGGACCTGCCTGGTGTGTTCCTTGGTCTTCATGATGCTCTCTGCACTTTAAACAGAACCCTGAGACTATCACAGAGCAGGTGCATTTATACGGAGACTTGATTACACACAGGTGGATTCTATTTATCATCATCAGTCATTTAGGACAACATTGGATCATTCAGAGATCCTCACTGAACTTCTGGAGTGAGTTTGCTGCACTGAAAGTAAAGGGGCCGAATAATATTGCACGCCCCACTTTTCAGTTTTTTATTTGTTAAAAAAGTATAAAATATCCAATAAATTTCGTTCCACTTCACGATTGTGTCCCAATTGTTGTTGATTCTTGACAAAAAATTAAAATTTTATATCTTTATGTTTGAAGCCTGAAATGTGGCGAAAGGTTGATAAGTTCAAGGGAGCTGAATACTTTCACAAGGCAATGTAAATACGGACCATTTACCATGGTTGTTGTACGAATTTCAATCTTGATATATCAATAGCCTGTATATTAGAAAGAATAACCCGAACAGGATTTTGGTATACAGTATATGAAAAAACAACCCCACTTTGACAACATAATTTTTTCCCTGTTTATTTTGCCAAGTGTTGAGGACAAAAGTTAACATTATTTAATTTTTTACCTTGTAACTAAAATCAAATTTCAAGGTACATAATTTTAGGGAAAACAAATAATTACATTAACAGAGCATATCATATTCAAAACCCTTCAAATTTCAATCTAGCCTAGATGAAATCTAAATTCTAATTCTGCCTAGGCGGCTTTAAAATCTGCCTGGATTCTAATTTCGCCTGTAACATATATATATATATATATATATATATATATATATATATATATATATAAATTTATATATATATATATATATATATACACACACACAGAGAGAGAGAGAGAGAGAGCGATAACGGCGTGTAGCTGGAAGTCAATTCACTGAAGGTTTACAAATATTTTACTTCTCTAACTTTGATTTTTCACAAAATTGTCTTTTTGCAACTTTGGTTCTCATCTGTTTTGTCCACACGGTTTAATCGTTTAGTAGAAATCACACAACAACATGACATATGAGTTTGACTTGTCCTGAAGTTATCCAGACATCACGACTCAACAACATGCAGCAGAACCAGACCTGAATGAAACCAATCAAGTCTGTCCTGTGTCCTTTCTGGTGACCAAAGACAGACTAAAAACACAAACCAAGAGCAGAACACAGAGCAAACGAGACAAACAGCAGAAAACAAACAGTTTTTTGCCCTACTTGAAGATTGTCTCGGCTTTTGCTGTCATGGATGCTGCAGTTCCCCACTTCAGTTCTTCAGCTGCTTCCCAGAAGGCCAAGTTCTCACCTAGTGCGCACACACACACACACACACACACACACACACACACACACACACACACACACACACACACACACACACACACACACTTTGGTGAGTTCTCTGATCTGTCCAGCAGGTTTCCAGGAAGGTCTCTGATCGACTGAATGTTGTCGTCATCTTAGAAAACAGTTCTGATGTCTTTTCTTCATATTCCTGCTCTCTGCATTGAGGACCTGACAGATATGTGGAATTTATGGAGCTTTTTCTGCTCACTAAGCATGTAAAATCATCAGTTTGTCCAAGTTTAGTCTCTACTACTGCTTCATAGCTGCTGATTGGATTCTTTGGTTCCTGGAAGATCTCTGGTCAACTTGTTTGAAATAGCAAACAGTTTTTCATATAGAATCAGGGAATGTTGGAAAACTTAGTCTGCAGTGTAAACTATGAGTAATGTGATAAAATCTAATAAAAAGTGACGTAAATGTGCCACAGCCTGAGACTAAAATTTTTAGCTGTAAACAATCAGCATCTCCAGCAGGTTCCTCCTAAAGGACATGAGCGTCAAGAAGTTTGGTAACGTACCGCTGAACTCCTTCTTCAGGAAAACCTTGAAATCGTCTCGGCCTCGCAGGTCACTCAGAAGCTCAAACAAACTGAAGGACCAACGCTCGACTCGCATCTTCGTGGGAAGATCAACCCTGAGGACGAACAGACCAGTCAGCCTGAAGCTCCAAAGGATGAAGTCCAGCAGACAGGAAACACTTATCAGACATTCACAACAGAACATCACCATTCAATATATCAATACATACATACATATATACATATATATATATATATATATATATATATATATATATATATGTCAGGGTAGAGACTGCGATTTGGTAGAATTGGAGTTTCTACCAGTAGAGATTGCCATCGCAACCTCTACTAGTAGAATTGGAGTTTCTACCAGTAGAAACTCCAATCCTACCAGTAGAGATTTGTCAGGGCTAAGGTTAGACTTTTAAGATTAGGGTCAGGGGTCAGGGCAGGGGTCAGATTTAAAGGTCAGGGTTGGTTAAGGTTAGGGTCAGGGGTCAGATTTAAAGCTCCATCACTACTGGTAGGATTGGAGTTTCTACTGGTAGAGATTACAATCGCAATCTCTACTGGTAGAAACTCCAATTCTACCAAATCACAGTCTCTACTCTGACATATACATACATATATATATATATATATATATATATATATACACTGCTCAAAAAAATTAAAGGAACACTTTTTAATCTAAGTACTGCATCAAATCAGTGAAACATGTGGGATACTGATCTGGTCAGGTAAGTAACGGAGGAGGTTTTTATTCAGTTTCAGCTGCTTTGGTGTTCATAAAATTAACAACAGGTGCACTAGAGGGGTAACAATGAGACACCCCCCAAAACAGGAATGAGTTTACAGGTGAAGGCCACTGACATTTTTTCCTTCCTAATGTTTTCTGACTGTTTTTCACTAGTTTTGCATTTGGCTAGGGTAAGTGTCACTTCTGGTAGCATGAGGCGATACCTGGACCCTACAGAGGTTCCACAGACAGTCCAACTACTCCAGGATGAAACATCAATGTGTGATATTACCAGAAGGTTTGCTGTGTCTCCCAGCACATTCTCAAGCACATGGAGGAGATTCCAGGAGACAGGCAGTTAGTCTGGGAGAGCTGGACAGGACTGTAGAAGGTCCTCAACCCATCAGCAGGACAGGTATCTGCTCCTTTGTGCAAGGAGGACCAGGATGAGCACTGCAATAGCTCTACAAAATGAGCTCCAGCAGACCACTGGTGTGAATGTTTCTGACCCAACAATCAGAAAGAGATGTAATGAGAGTGGTCTGAGGCCCCAGCCTCCTCTAGTGCCCGCTGTGCTTGCTGACCGGCACCGTGGGGCTTGGCTGGCATTTGCCATAGAACACAGGAATTGGCAGATCCACCACTGGTGCCCTGTGCTTTCCACAGATGAGAGCAGGTTCACCCTGAGCACATGTGACAGACATGAAAGGGTCTGGAGAAGCCGTGGAGAACGTTATGCTGCCTGTAACATTGTTCAGTGTGACCAGTTTGGTGGTGGGTCAGTGATGGTGTGGGGAGGCATATCCATGGAGGGACACACAGACCTCTACAGGCTGGACAATGGCATTCTGACTGGCTTTAGGTATCAGGATGAAATCCTTTGACCCATTGTCAGACCCTACATTGGTGCAGTGGTCCTGGATTCCTTCTGGTGTAGACAATGCCCAGTCTTATGTGGTAAGAGAACTCATGCAGTTCCTGGAGGATGAAGGAACTGATACCATTAGTTGGTCCCCATGCTCACCTGACCTGAATCCAATAGAACACCTTTGGAACATTATGTTTTGTTCCATCCGACACCATCAGGTTGCTCCTCAGACTGTCCAGGGGCTCAGTGATGCTCTGGTCCAGTTCTTGGAGGAGATACCCCAGGACACCATCCGTCGTCTCATTCAGAGCTTGTCCCGGCATCGTCAGTCATGCATACAAGCACATGGAGGCCATACAAACTACTGAATACCATTTTGCGTTGCTGCCAATGAATTTCAGAAAGATGGACCAGCCTGCCACATCAGTTTTTCACTTTGGTTTTGGGGTGTCTTGAATTTAGCCCTCCTGGGGATTGATAATTTTAATTTCCATCAAACAATGTGGCATCTTTTCATTCTTAACACATTATCCAGTCCATATCAATGCTAATATCCAGTTTGTTTTTTCCCTGTATTGAAATATGTGTTTTCAAAATGTTCCTTTAATTTTTTGAGCAGTGTATATATATATATATATATATATATATATATATATATATATATATATATATATATCTGTGTTGCAGTGATAAACTGCTAACTCTAAGTATAATAATCCTTCAGAGTCGCTATGACCAAACAGGAAGTGAAAGATGTGGTCACCTTCTCATGTTCAGACTCCAGTAGGCATCGTGGTCAGTCTGCCAGGGGTTGCTGGGGAGGCATGGAGCTAGGAATGGGTCATGGTTTTTATACGTAGTAATGTATTTAACCAACCTGCAGAGACAGAACTAGTTAGTCCTTTTCTATGACCAGAACTCACTGACCTGCAGCTGCACTCATTAATCTCATTAGGGTTAGGGTTAGTAGGGTTAGGTGTAGAGTTGGTAGGCTTAGTAGGGTTAGAGTTAATAGGGTTAGTAGGCTTAGTAGGGTTAGAACTAGTAGAGTTAGTATGGTTATGGTTAGTAAGGTTAGTAGGGCTTGAATTATTAGGGTTAGTAGGGTTAGTAAGGTTGGCATTAGTAGGGTTAGAGTTAGTAAGGTTTGCGTTAGTAGGGTTCGGTTTAAAGTTTGGATTTGTGTTCGGGTTGTTTCTGTCCTCCATCTACATTGGAGAAGAGTTTCAACGCTCTCCAGGAAATGGTGATCAGTCATGAATAATGTCGGGGCTGTCACAGCATTTTAAAAAATTGGTCAGAAAGTTACACAGAACATCCAACAAAGTACCGTTAAGGTGTCACACATCAGTTACTGATCAATAATCTCGTCTGAGAGCTCTGTCATGTTGAGCTGATATCAGAACATCTGCTTCTCTGTGAAGTCATGAAGTTATCCGGGACTTCCAGCTGGAGCTCTGACTTTTAGCTGCTCCATCAGACTTTCATCAGCAGACTGGACAGTTCCAAGTTCCAAGTTGTAAAATTTCATCCTGTTTCCTAAAAGTTGAAGTTCCCAGAGCAGTCATAAACGTGTTTTCTATAGGTTTAGTTTGGTACCATCAGTTAGATTCGTCTGTGGGAAATTAAAAATACATTTATAACCAGCGTATCTGTCACATGGATTTGATGATTTTACTGTCTCTCCCTTTCACACGAGGCAAAGCTCGAAACCCTGGTAACCCAGAAGATGGAGGAGAAGCTGCAAACATGTAGTGAAAGGGCTGTATTAAACCCAAACCTAAACCAAAGCAAACAGCCAGAAAACCAAACTGAAGAATAAAATATTGCTCTTTGTATTATTCTGACTTACACAACAACCACTAACTTCCTGTTGTAGACCTCCTACCTGTCTTAAACATAGATGAGAATGTGGTTTTTACAGCTGGAGTTTGTTTGCTGTCACCTTTCCCATCTGTCAGATGTCTCATCGTGTTTTCACATCTCAGCTAGATCAAACTCAACAACATTTCACTTCTGAGTGGACATGAACACATTCAATGCGTGTCCATCTTTTAAAACACAGACATGTTCCTTCCCAGTAAAATCCAGTGAAAAACAAACTACAAAGTTCTCATGAAGTTCAGGTCATGAGAAGCTCCACGCTGAAGGTCATTGACCAGGCCAGTGGATCCATAGAACCTCTAAATCCAGACCAAACTGTTTAACCAGTGTTTAGACGCATCACTAAGAGGTGACACTGAGAGGATCACATTCTCTTCATGCCATTACAGGAAACGCTTTTAACATCTACAGGCAAACATCTCATATTTATGAGATAGTTTCTATGCAGTTAAATGATGCTAAGTTAAAATTATAAGAAATAAAGATGATCAAAAGTCCTGCCGAACCCCCGATGGTACCAGAAGAACTTACGCTCCGAGGGAAACACTGGATTTCACTTTGGACCTCATGATGGCTTGTTGATAGAACATGTTCTAGAAGAAAACAGGAACACAGCTTTGGAATCTAGAAAACTCTGAGTATCATCCTGCAAAGCATTCACAGCTGTACGAGGAAACATCCTGAACACAGTTTTAGAGCTCCACACTGATCTGAGCTTCAACATCAACAGAGAACTTCAATAAACATTGTTAATACGTGATTAAAGCATGATTAATGAAACACTTGGGCTTACCTGCCTTCTGTACTGGTCAAAGGTGATTTTCTGAGAGACAGGAGGATAAAACAGAGATTTTATGGAAATATTTAGAAATGCTCTAGTATTACGATTTCTATTATAGCGATAAAACACAACAAAGATAACCAGAAGGTTCTATACAGGGAAGGAAATGTTCCAGTTTATTGGAAAATGGTTATTCAAGTCAAGATGGAAACACTGGAAAAATGAATCCAAATTACAAGCTGCTGAAATTATTATTATTATTATTATTATTATTATTATTATTACAGTGACATCATTTGTGGGTGGGGAATAGAATCACTTACACACTCATATATTTCTGTATGCTGCTCAAAAAAATTAAAGGAACGTTTTTTAATCAAAGTATTGCATCGCATCAATCAACCTTCTGGGACACTGATCAGGTTCCAGAGGTGGTTTTTAATCAGCTTCAGCTGCTTTGGTGTTCATAAAATTAACAACAGATGCACTAGAGGGGTAACAATGAGACACCCCCCAAAACAGGAATGAGTTTACACGTGAAGGCCACTGACATTTTTTCCTTCCTAATGTTTTCTGACTGTTTTTCACTAGCTTTGCATTTGGCTAGGGTCAGAGTCACTTCTGGTAGCATGAGGTGATACCTGGACCCTACAGAGGTTCCACAGACAGTCCAACTACTCCAGGATGAAACATCAATGTGTGATATTACCAGAAGGTTTGCTGTGTCTCCCAGCACATTCTCAAGCACATGGAGGAGATTCCAGGAGACAGGCAGTTAGTCTGGGAGAGCTGGACAGGACCGTAGAAGGTCCTCAACCGATCAGCAGGACAGGTATCTGCTCCTTTGTGCAAGGAGGACCAGGATGAGCACTGCAATAGCTCTACAAAATGACCTCCAGCAGACCACTGGGGTGAATGTCTCTGACAAAACAATCAGAAAGAGATGTAATGAGGAAGGTCTGAGGAACAGATACCCTCTAGTGGTGCTGGCTGCACGGCACCGTGAAGCTCAGCTGACATTTACCATAAAACACAAGAAGTAGTAGGTCCACCACTGGGCTGTTCACAGAAGAGAGAAGGTTCACCCTGAATGTAACGGACATGAAAAGGTCTGGAGAAGCCATGGAGAACGTTCTGCTGCCTGTAACTTTGTTCACATTTTAATGTTATTGTAACATTTTTAATGTTTAATGATTTTTATGTAAAGTGTCTTTGAGTGTTTTGATAAGCACGATACAAATAAAATAAAATAAAATGTATTATTCAGCATGACTGGTGTGGTGGTGGGTCAGTGATGGTCTGTGGAGGCATATCCATGGAGGGACAAATGGGCCTCTACAGGCAGAACATCAACAACATTCTGACTGCCTTTAGATATCTGGATGAAATCCTTGGAGTCATTGTCAGACCCTACGCTGGTGCAGAGGTCCTGGGTTCGTTGAGTTCCTGGTGTATGACAATGACCAGTCTTATGTGGAAAGAGAATCCAGACAGTTCCTGGAGGATGAACGAACTGATACCATAAAACGGGCCCCCATCCAACACAACACCTTTGGAACGTTATGTTTTGGTCCATCTGACACCACCAGGGTGCTCCTCAGACTGTCCAGGAACCCAGTAATGGTCCAGATCTAAGAGGAGATACCTCAGGACACCTGTCATCTCATTCAGAGCCCAGATGTTGTCAGGCTGAATACAAGCAAGAGGAGGAAATAAAAACTACTGTGGACCATTCTGAGTTTCTGCCATGGAATTTCAGCAAACACACATTATTTTTCACTTTGTGTGTCACTTGGTGTCTTGAATTCAACCCTCTGCAGGTTGCTAGTTTTCATTTCCATCAAACAATGTGGCATCTTTTCATTCCTAACACATTATCCAGACCATATCGATGTAAATATACAGTTAGTTTTTTTCTCCCCATTGAAATTTTAAGTGCTTTCAAAGTGTTCCTTTAATTTTATGAGTAGTGTATTAAACACACACAGTGGGGTCCCACCAGCCAGAACGAAGATATATTTGTTGCTTCAAAATTAATACAAACTAATCAGCTGAAGAACGTCACTAGAAGCCAATGACTGATGTCCATGAATGTGAGAACTGTGTGGACTCCACCAGTGAAAGCATGTAACATAACAAAGAACGTATATCTCTGGGACTCGGCTGTACATCTACACATGTATATATCTATATATCTATGCATCTATACATCTACACATCTATAATCTATAATCTATAAATCTACACATCTATATATCTATACATCTACACATCTATAGATCTACACATCTATGTATCTATACATCTACACATCTATATATTTATACATCTATATATCTATACATCTACACACCTACACATCTATACATCTATATATCTACACATTGAGACATCTGTATATCTATGTATCTACAGGTCTACACATCTATACATCTACACATCTATGTATCTACATATCTACACATTGATGCATCTATATATCTATGTATCTACACATCCAGACAAATGACACATTAAAGGAAAACCCTCCTGACCACTACAGTGAGGTGTTCAGCAGCAGTCTAAGTCTCTGCTATGGCCTCCAGCAGACTTTAGAGCAGCTCATCATCCAATCGTGGAGAATCGCTGCCTTCACCTGGAGGCCCAACATGTCTACGTTCTGCTGGCTTTTCCTTTAATCTGTCTACACCGATGATCACTTTACTGTCTTGTCTTCATCAGACTAAGGATATCTGAAAGAAGAAATAGAGGAAAAAGCAGTTTCTTAAAGAGCTTACTTTGTTCTGATGATCTAGCCAGATCTCCCAGTTTAGCCTCAAAAATAAGAATCCAGAGAGCAGACTGAGACTCCATGTTTTACATGATTAGTGCTGAAACAGCTCTCTCTCTGTGTGTGTGTGTGTGTGTGTGTGTGTGGTCAGGTGCTGGCTTTACTTGTGGAGACCAAATGTCCCCACAACTGTAGAAAAACCGAAAACTATGTCACTTGTGGGGACCTCATTTGGGTCCCCACAAGTTTAAACAGTGTTTTCTTGGCCATGTTGTTGTTACTGAAAAAAGTAAAAGTGCAAAAACATTTCTTTAGGGTTAGACATTGTTTTGGTCTGGGTTAAGGTTAGAGGTTAGATATGGATGGGAGTCAATGGTATGTCCCCACAATGATAGGAAAACACAGTGTGTGCGCGTGTGTGTGGTGTGTGTGCGTGTGTGCGTGTGTGCGCGCGTGTGTGTGTGTGCGTGCGCGCGCGCGTGTGTGTGTGCGCGTGTGCGCGTGTGTGTGGTGTGTGTGCGTGTGTGCGTGTGTGTGTGCGCGTGTGTGTGTGTGCGTGTGTGCGCGCGCGTGTGTGTGTGTGCGTGTGCGCGTGTGTGTGGTGTGTGTGCGTGTGTGCGTGTGTGCGTGTGCGCGTGTGCGTGTGTGTGTGTGTGTGCGCGTGTGCGCGTGTGCGCGTGTGTGTGGTGTGTGTGCGTGTGTGCGTGTGTGCGTGTGTGTGTGTGTGTGTGTGTGTGTGTGTGTGTGTGTGTGTGTTCTTGTACTTGCTACATGGTGAGGACCATTTTCTGCATTTAACTATCAAAGTGAGGACATTTTTACAAAGTGAGGACATTTTGGCCGGTCCTCACTTTGAAACAGCCATGTTTGAGGTTGAAGACTTGTTTTTAGAGAACAGGTATGAATTGAGGTTTGGTTAGGGTTAGGGTAAGGATTAAGTTTAGGCAATCAGTTGTGACGGTTAAGGTTAGGGTAAGGCTCTAGGAAATGCATTACGCCTATGGATGTCCTCACTAAGATAGAAGTACAAACATGTGTGTGTGTGTGTGTGTGTGTGTGTGTGTGTGTGTGTGTGTGTGTGTGTGTGTGTGTGTGTGTGTGTGTGTGTGTGTGTGTGTGTGTGTGTGTTGCATACTGACCTGTTACCTCATCAGCGTCGGGATCAATGAGTCTCTCTGGACCGCAGTCTATGGCACTGTGAGTCCGACGCTGGATGGAGAACATACTCAATAATGAATAACCAATAATCAGCAATCAATAGATAGATAGACAGACAGACAGACAGGAGATCAGGTTTTCTGACCGGAGGTTTGTTAACAATCCAATAAGCTCTTTCCTGGCAGTCAAACACCACACGATCAGGCTTCTTCCTCTCCTTACCGGCCCTATTCACACACACACACAGAGGAAGTAGAAACTCTGAAAATGCTGACTGTATTTATGTTGTTTAGTGATTTTGCTGCTCTACACTTTAAATATACACATAGAGAAAAGAGAAAGTAGTTCACCTTATCAGATTATTTCCATCTACAGGTTCATTATATGGTCATCAGTGAATTTACAGTTTTTTTTTTCAATTGCTAACAAGCATCGGTCCAAACTGAAGTCTCATGTTCAAAACTCTTAACAGTCTGCATTTCCATCATGTATCTCAGCTGAACAGTTCATCTCATCCCCAAAACTGTTTCTCACCAACAAAACGCTTCATTCATGTCTCAAAATAAGCTCATTCAACCACAGCACTAGAAAATAGTCTCACTTTGGAAACAAACGCTGTCACTCTGAGCACACTGAACCACAAAATACCAACAACAGAGAGCATTACATGAAATACATTGTAACCTTTCAAGTTTGAATGATTTCTTTTTAGATAAATCAGTATTTTATTATAAAATAAGGTCTTTGCACTCTGATTGTTCTAAATTATTGTATTTTTTTGCAACAAGAATGAATCAGGAATGCAGCAGTTTACTTCAACATTTACGTATCTTCTCTGTGCCTTTGCATCGGTACTTTGGGACCTTACAAAAAATAAAAAGTTTACTGTAAACAAAAATAAAATGCAGAATCTCAGAATTCAGGGGCAGAATAGAAATCAAGAGATAAAATTCAAAAACCAACAACACATGTACACTGTATACTGTAACATTCACACCCTGTCGTCTGCATTTGGCCTCATGTTTCCATCCATTACATCTGATGTCTTCTCTGATGCATTGTGGGTAGAACCTTTCTGTCTCCTTCTATACAGTTTCTGATGAGGCCAAACACAGATCACCTGAATCGGTTTTACAGCTGACTACTACACTCAGCTGTGTTTGGAATTACATCATCTTTTTATTTATTTTTATTGTCAATACTTTAATATGGTTTTCCATAGATTTTAAATGTGGCTGCAGCAGAAATTCCTCATGTATTTCCCCCCATCATTCTGTTCTGATTGTGTTTTTTACAGTTTTGAACACAGTGTGTTAGCATTTGAACAATGTGCTGTAAAGGTCAAGTGTTCTGCAGGAGGTGAACTAGAAACTGAGAAAAGAGTTCATGAACTGTGGTGACTGTGGTCACTGAATGCATTTTGTGTGAAAGCAATGAAAGTGATTCACAGTTCAGTCGGCATTCTGTTTTGCAGACCGTTAAGAGTTTTGAACATGTGACTTCAGTTTCCACCAATGCGTGTTAGCAATCAAAAAAAACTGGAAACTGATCTATGGGGAGCTAAGAGAAACCTTAACTCTTATCAGATCAACGTGCAAACAGCAGAAGGATGTTCATCATCAAACATTCAAGGAAAGGAAAAGTAATGAAGACATGTTGGATTAGAATGAAAGATATGTAGACACAATGTCCTTAGTTGTATTCTACCTACCTTCCCTTCTTCCTCCTCTACTATTCTTTATGTTATCTTCACTGTCAACTGTCAAACTAAGCTAAAAATGCTCTTCAGAAAGAAGAAAAAGGCAAAGATTCAGGACCCAGCTGTAATACTTTCACCTACTTGTATTGTTCAGTCGCCTGCATCACAATAAAGTCCCACTTGTGGTTGAGCCATTCATGGAGATGGTTGTAATGGGCCTGTTCAAAACACAAATCCAGCATCAAGGTGTGAAATCACTCTGCAGATGTTTAAAGGAGAAGCTGATGGTACAGGAAGTAGACACCAAAGATCTCCAACAGATGCGTCCTTCCAGTAGGAAGCTTTAGGTTTTGTGCTGGTAAAAGGGAGTGCAACCAGCTGTTAAATCAAATGATCATAATCATAAAACAAGTAATGACCACATGTATGAGTGTTTAGGTGACGGCGCCCTCAAGTGACGATGGTGTTTAAGGTGGAAGTCAGGGTGGGTAAACGGGTTGACAAAGATAAGAGTGACTGCTGGTCTGTAGTTTTAGATCAATCCTCAGTATTCTATCAATCTATCTGTCTATCTATCTGTCTATCTATCTATCTAAATAAATCAGCTGATTGAGCTGTTCTGAATAATTGAGCCACACAGGAACTACTGTGAAGTTAAATGATGATGAAGGCTGATCAGAAGCTGACTGGACAGGTTTGTGTGGAAATAATGGCCGACTTATTTTTGATGCGTCTTCCAGCACACACATGTTAACATGGGAATAAATTTAAAAATAAAACTTGGAGAGGGAGTCTTTAAGTTCACGTACACCCGTGTGAAGAGGAACACTTAAAGAATCTTTTTCTAGATACTCCTAACTTCAACCTGCTTTGGTCATTTCAGCATCATTGTTGTCCTCCAGCGCTGTTGTTTTTAACGTTTAGTCCTATTCAGAAGGAAAGGAGTCCATCTGGTACACGTGTTCATATGCACACGGAAAGAACAAACACTACTATACGTCTACATGTACCTGTTCATAGGGTTCCAGCATGCCCTTCTTGCGGATGTTCCTCTTTGCCAGGTAAATGGCTAAAATTACAGCAGTAGAAATCATTAGGAAAGCTTATATAAGAATAATGAAACCTTCAATGCAGAAAATACGAGGATCAGTTTCACATTTCAATGCCAACTCTGGATGTAGAAATACATAGAATCCAGGAGCCATGTTGTCTTGTTTACATGTTTTCTCTTGTGTATATGTAGAAGGCTGGATTCTGTTAAGAGTCAGGTCTTCCTGTTTACATCATCTGAGATCTGGCCTCCCAGAATGCTTCAGTGCATCCACCTAAAGGATTTTTAGAGAAGGCCTTTGCTTGTAGGCATTTAGGCTTTGCATCCTTTTTGGAATGTGAACAAAAATCTGCAAATTCTTTCTTCTAAAAGAAATTGTTCTAAATTGTGAGCCTTGTGATTCAGCAGGTTTTACAGTAAAATGTGGGACTGATGTACTCACCATAATCAGAGTCTTCTGCAAACCATTTCTGTGTTGGCCAGAAGTACGGAGTCTAAAGGACAGAACAGAGATCAGCGTTCCTTCAGACGGGAGAAAAAGTCTCTAGGAAAGTTCATTTTTATACGTAGTTCTTCAGAAACAGCAGATAGTGTCTGAAGGAAAGGTCATGTGTTTTTGTTTGTTTGTTTGTTTGTTTGTTATTGTATTTCAAAGCTTTAAATTGTAAAAGGAACAGTGTTCACATGTCCTGGGAACTTCATGAAGGAAAATGATGGATGTAAAGCAGGAAACACTAAAAGTTGTATCATCCAGGTGGTGAACTGTCAGTAGGTGCTTCAGCTTAGCATTATTTAAGGAAAAAATCAGTGCGACCATTCCTGAATGCTCTGAAATGCTCCAGCTGACAGCAGCCGTGAGTCCAATCACTGACAGCAGAGAAGAACTAAGGGCTCAGCATTACCTGGAAGCGGTAGAGGCTGGAGTCGTTGCACATGACCAGCTTCTTGTGGTTCTGCAGAGGGTAGATGTAGCCGTAAGCCACCAACATGGTGCTGAAGGTCTGAGCCTCTGGAGCAAAATGAAGAGGAGTTAATATCTGAAACTCCGTCTGCTCCATCATTTCTTCTATAACTGCCATTGTGTTTCAGTAACAGCCTTTAAAGTCCATAGATTCTACCTTCTGGAGTGGTCTTCATCTTGTTGGCAATCCATGCAATGATGTCCTTCCCTGTATGGAGACACGGAGAAGATCTGAAGCACTGAGGTTACAATAAGCACAGTTCATCAAAACTACTAGTTTCATGGTGGATCAGTTTCCACCAGAGTCTGTTAAACTTTAACAAGCCTTAAACAAACAGCTTGTTATTCCTCAGACCAGGAAATCAATCATAGCTTCTCTTTAGTCAATCACATCTTTTGTCTTGGGCTCTTTTTTTGAAACCACTGCCTTTTGGTGTAATAAAATCATTTCTTCTCAGCTAATTTAAGTACTCCTTCATCTCAGCTCTGTTGGTTTTGCAGATGAAACTACTTCAGGGTTGAATAGAGGTCCCTCTAACTACTACACCCTTAAGCTTAGTCATCTGTAGAAGCGTCTGGATGATCCAGAATCCTTCCATGCGTAAAGACGACATATTCAGCAGGGTTAGATTATCTGATTAGTGTATTAATTCATGTATTGGACTGATGATGGGGGATGCAGACCACATGGATACTGTAAGTTTTAATTAATTAAATAATTCAGAAGAACAACCTGACAATGAAAATGAGATGAGCTTCAGCAGAGAATGTTAACTAATAGAAAGAAGTTGATTGCAGTCTATGCTTTGTGTATATATTTATTTACTGATCAGCTGAATTCTGTGATATATAAGCTTCTTGTTGTTTTCCAATGAGAAACACTAGTTTTAAGACATACACTTGTTTTATGGAATGTAAAATATAACTAGATGAATTATATAAATAACAAGAAAATATGCCAAAATCATAAATTCTATAAAGAAGATGAAGGTTTCCTCTGACTGAAGGAAGTCTAATTGTTCAGAAGTCTAAGAGGAAAGGAGGTTTCTTCTCTCCATCTGTTTCCTCACCAAACATTTTTCTAATGAGATTTTGGTCTCCATCTTTAGTTAAAAGGCTTTTTGAAAACACTGTGGTGTTCCTTTTGTGAATTAGGATCCCTTTTAGGGTAAAACAGACAATAAACAGGGCATGTTTTACCTAATGACAGGTAGCTAGAGTGTCCTTCAGCTCTCACTGAGATCCACTTCTTACTCTTCAAGTCTAAAAGACAGCTATAGCCAGATGCAAACTGGAGTCTTCAGAACATAAGTCCACAAACCAGCAGGTAGCATCACGTTTGCTAATTCCCTCCTTTATACACGAAAAGTCAAGTGGAATTCAAAGAACGCAGGTTTTGAGTGTTTATTGTTACCACTTTGTATGGACCAATCACGGCCTTAGAGAGTTCGTATCTGATCCACAGTCGGTTGGTGAAACGATGGAGGACAAAACAACCAGAACAGTTTAATAACCAGAAGTTTTAGTGAGTCATTTATTAAAGTGGAACGGTTCTACTCAGTGGACATGGACTCATCCAACCATGGCCCTCACAGGTCTTAGACCAGATTAAAGAGCCACTTTGGCTCCTAAAGCACCGTCCAAATCTCATTGGATTGTAGGCTGCCTTATTTAGCCTCTGTTAGCAGCTTAGGCAGCCAGCGTCTTCACAGTCTCTGCTTCAGATAATTCAAGTGAAGGAACACAGACCGATGCTCAACTTTGGTCTTCAATCTCAGAAGTGACCACCAGACTGGATCTAAACCCAAACATGAACCAAAAGGAACAGGCCAGATAAAAGCTTTCTAAGTAATCACTTAGGTTCAAGTTAGAGCCAGAGAATGAACCAAAAGGAGGAGATTTATGTCTTTTGTTTTTATTAGTGTACAGTTCTGTGGTAGTTCTGTGATATTTTTTATATAAACAGCTCTTGAAGCAAATAATACTCAGAAAATCACTGTAAAGATACTGCTAAAAAATGACCGTAATGTAAAAATCAAAAAGGAAAATACAATCAAAAGAATATATCTATGCTGATTAATAAACTGCTATATTTACATATCTTTCAGAGACATGTTGGTGTCGTCTGAAACACCAGAATACAGTGAATGTAACTTAAAACTGTAGATCCTATACAGCTCAGAAGGTAGAAACAGGAGAAGTGATGCTAATCAATGAGTTTCCATGTCCTCAGATAGCAGCTGCTGTCCACACTGGGTTCATGTTCTGATGCTGGTGGCATGGAAACAATGGAATATCTATAGTGTGTGTGTGTGTGTGTGTGTGTGTGTGTGTGTGTGTGTGTGTGTGTGTGTGTGTGTGTGTGTTTCTCACCAGTGAGGACATGTGGGATTGTAGTGACGTTGAGTTTCTGCTCTGAGCCTTTAACTCCACTTTTCTGGTCCTGCATCTCCACCACTATGGCCTCCAGCTGGACAAGAAGCAATAGATGAGAAACTAAAGAACAACGAGGACACTAACAGTAGGTAATATACAGCAGCAGTGTGTACAGAGCTCTAATCAGTCAATTAACGTGGTACCAGGCAGCCAAGCTACAGTGAAACACATCAGACTATCCCATAATAATAACACATGGACAGAAGTTTCAGAGTTGAAATTATAGAGTTTGGATGTCTCCTGTCAGACAATGCACTGGTCCAGAGATAACCCCTGAGCCCATTCTGAGCTGCTGAAAGTAGTTCACTGTCTGTGGAGTCATTTTAGGAGCTCTGATTAGTGCTATGACTCCTTCTATACTTCCTGATTAGTGGTACTATGACTCCTTCAGCTCTGATTAGTGCTATGACTCATTCTAGACCTCCTGATTAGTGGTACTATGACTCCTTCAGCTCTGATTAGTGGTACTATGACTCCTTCTAGACCTCCTAATTAGTGGAACTATGACTCCTTCTAGACCTCCTAATTAGTGGAACTATGACTCCTTCTAGATCTCCTGATTAGTGGTGCTATGACTCCTTCTAGATCTCCTGATTAGTGGTGCTATGACTCCTTCTAGATCTCCTGATTAGTGGTGCTATGACTCCTTCTAGACCTCCTAATTAGTGGAACTATGACTCCTTCTAGACCTCCTGATTAGTGGAACTATGACTCCTTCTAGATCTCCTGATTAGTGGTGCAATGACTCCTTCTAGATCTCCTGATTAGTGGTGCTATGACTCCTTCTTGACCTCCTAATTAGTGGAACTATGACTCCTTCTAGACCTCCTAATTAGTGGAACTATGACTCCTTCTAGATCTCCTGATTAGTGGAACTATGACTCCTTCTAGACCTCCTAATTAGTGAACTATGACTCCTTCTTGACCTCCTAATTAGTGGAACTATGACTCCTTCTAGACCTCCTAATTAGTGGAACTATGACTCCTTCTAGATCTCCTGATTAGTGGAACTATGACTCCTTCTAGACCTCCTAATTAGTGAACTATGACTCCTTCTAGACCTCCTAATTAGTGGAACTATGACTCCTTCTGGATCTCCTGATTAGTGGAACTATGACTCCTTCTAGATCTCCTGATTAGTGGAACTATGACTCCTTCTAGACCTCCTGATTAGTGAACTATGACTCCTTCTAGACCTCCTAATTAGTGGAACTATGACTCCTTCTAGATCTCCTGATTAGTGGTGCTATGACTCCTTCTAGATCTCCTGATTAGTGGTGCTATGACTCCTTCAGCTCTGATTAGTGGTGCTATGACTCCTTCTAGATCTCCTGATTAGTAGTACTGTGACTCATTCTGTACCTCTTGATAACTGCTACTATGACTCCTTCTGTACCTGCAGCTCTGATCACAGGTGTTTTCATGTTTGTACTACTGAGTTTCTTCTCTGAGGTCTGTATGTTAAAGTCTTTCTGCCCATCAGAGGAAATATTTGACTCTTCAATAAAGGAAAAAAGCAGCAATTGAGAGCTTGTTTAATTTCAATTCCTGAACAGTGAAGTGATGCTGACAGGTGTGTACTCATTACTTCTGTTTACTGTATATTAGTATGCCAGCGACTGGACAGAACAACAGCAGCACCAGGAGCTTCATGTCTCAGGACAGAGGCCGGGTAAACTGTTCTGTCGGCTTCTTTGTGCTGTGAAATCATACTTCTACTAGTTGGTCTCATGTTTATTTCTGTTGTCTCTGGGCCTCCTCAGAGGACATGAAGCTGATCCTCTGATCAACAGTAAGGGGGTTGTCTTGTTGAACACTTTCAGCTGCAGCAGAGAGCAGCAGAGCTAATTGGTTTTATCAAGGACTTACAGATAATCTGTTATAATCCTCTGCTCTGCTGCTGGCAAACAAATCAGAGGTGAATACTTTGCATGTACTTATTCAGGTCTGCCTCTATCCAGCAGGAAAATAACCTTTAATGTGCTGGAAGATAAAGTCTAATAACTGATCAGGGTCTTTTGTGTTTGTCTAGGTTTTTTTTTTACATTTTGTCTTCTTTTTTAACGCAATATAAGCAAATCCTCTCCAGAACTTTACTGTAGAATAAGTTCACATCAATTGAAACGTCTGTTGTGTTTACACTGGATTCAGGATCATCAATCGAAAAGTAAAATATGCTGCAGTGCTGGTCACAAACACTACTACTACTACTGTTAATACTACTATGAATGTTACTATAACTACTACTGTTAATACTCTTCCTAGTACTACTATAACTACTGTCAATTCTACTAGTAGTACTACTTTAACTATTAATGTTAATAATGCTAGTAGTACTACTACTATAACTAGTAATATTCATACTACTACTAGTACTACTATAACTACTACTGTTCTCCACCCACCTTTTTGAGGCAGTGCATCCGGGGTCGGAAGTGCTGAACCCGGTCCGGACGGGCGGTTCTGATGGTCATATTTGCAGATGGATGAAAACTGAATCAGATGTTTAAAAAAAAAAATCCTGGTGTGAAATATCCCAGATATACAAGGACTAGCTGTTGGTAGACCAGAGTCCCGCACTGAACATGAACATTCTCCTGTAAGACGGATAGAAAGGATGGATTTATCCTCCAATCAGCTGCTGGAAGCGTCTCCAGTTGTCCAGTTAGAAACCTGCTGTAGATGCTGTAGATCAGGGGTCACCAACCTTTTTGAAACCGAGGGCTACTTCCTGGGTGCTGATTAAGGCAAAGAGCAATCAGTTTGATACACACTGCTGAAATAGCCAATTTGCTCAATTTAGCTTTAATTATACATTATTATTAATAATCAATGGTATTTAGCTATGTGAAGACACTGATCATGTTAATGATTTCTCACAAAAATATCAACAATAAGATAGGAAATAAATTAATATCAATATGCAACACTTTATTTCTATATTTTCAAGTTCCAGTGTTTCTCAAATTGAACATTTTCAAATGATCACTTCCATTCATCCAGTCCAGTAGTGTCAGAAGTTCTTCTTTTGTGGAGAAATCATCAAACACCATCCTGATAAAGACCATCAGCTGCGCTGTACTGCTGCTGTCCACCGACTCATCACACTGGATACTGAACCACCTGCACCTCGCCAGATCACGGTCCAACTGGTCGGCCAAGTTCACGGACATCGCCGACACTCGTCTTACCATTGTAGATGCACCCAGCTGAACATCAGAGAGAGTGGAGATTACATCGGTTCCGTACTTCTCGTCTTCAAGCACAGTTTTAGCAATTATTGTTTCTTTGACAACCGCCCCATCTGAAAATGCCTTCTTTTTCTTAATCAAGAATTGTGTAGCTCTTAATGAGGCTTCGGTTGCTTTTTGGGAGCTTTTCGCCGGCCTCTTGAAAGACGATTGCTGTTTGCTCAAAGCTGCCTTTAAATCGCGAGCTTTTTCTGCTCGTAGTGCGCTGCCCAGTGGTTAGTTAGCATGGTAGCTTGTATGGCTAGTTGTGAAATGTCTCTCCACATTGTGCCGCTTTGCCGTCGCTACAGTCGCCCCGCAAATGAGACACACGCAGGCTCCTTTCACAATGGTAAAAAAATAACTCTACCTCCCATTCATCGTGAAAGCGATCGGTTTTCTTTCTTTTTACTGCCATCTTTTTTAGGGTCAACCATCATGTTTTTGCTGCTCTACAAACGCTACGTTTTGGGCCTGTGCACAATACTGACCCTTGATCAATAGATGATTCATTTATACTAATCATTTTAAAAAATTAAATTATATATTGTCATTTCCAGTCCACATGTGTGATTTAAACAAGAATAGCAAAAATAAACTAAACTAAAATAAATAGATGCAGCTCACTGATAAGTGCGGTTATTTGAGCTAATTTTAGAACAGGCCTGCATGCGACTGACGTGGTCAGGGCAACAGGATGCCCGCGGGCACTGTGTAGATGCCGTAGAAGATGTCTGGATGCTGGAGAGTCTCAACCTCTGGGAACTTCACAGATGGTCTGAATAATTACACAAAAATACAATTAGTTCATTCAAACATATTTAAAGGTCCAACACCAGGAGAAAACGGTTCCAGGAACATAAAGAACATCTCAGACAGAGAGTTGGTCTCGGATTGAGAGAGTCCAGCTGGTACTGGGCCACTGGTTCTGTTCAGTGAGATGATCCAGATCCTGGTCTCCTCTGTAGGTGTCACGAATCAGGGCTGAACCCGTGCAGAGAACCACACGACCGAGGCAGAGACAGATTTCAACAGGTTTTATTGAGGGAAGGAGTGAGGGAGTACCGGGGGGGGAGTCAGACCTGACAGGGGTGCGTGGGGAGAGGTCCGGGGGTCCTGGTAGGGAGATCCGGGGTTCCAGGCTGGAAGGTCTGGGGTTCCGGTCAGGGAGGTCCGACCAGGGATCACGAGGCAGGAGGGAGCCAAGGCGGGGAACCAGAGAGGGACAAGGTTTGGCGGGCAGAGCAGGTGGGGGTCTGGGCAGCTGGAGCTCTAAACAGAAGAAAGCAGAAACAGAGTTATTCTTTGTCTTTTCCAGAACACAGAGCGAACCAGCATGGCTAGACAGAAACTGACTGTGCAGTTAAGTTTGACAATCTGGCAGCAAGTGGAAGGAAGAGCCGGCCTTTATTGCGGAGGAGTGTAATCAGTGGATGACCTACAGCTGCCTGCATCCTGGGGAGCGAGCTAATCACCTGAGTGAAGGCAGCCGTGAGGCTGCACTCCACCCGGTGCAGCGCTGAGGAGAGAGGGACAACAGAGGGAGAGAGGGGTAATAGAAGGAGAGAGGTGCAAGAGAGGGAGAGAAAGGAGGGAGACAGAGAGAGCACACGAGGGGGAGCGAAAAGGGGGGAGACAGATGGGAAAGGGGTATTTGGGATGCCAGATGTGGAGGATGGGGGTGAGGAGGGAGCTCTGACAGTAAGGTTTTTTTTTTGTTTTTTTTTTTATTTTCTTTTTATTAGATTTTTGCATTTAAGTACAACAAATAAACATATAAAACAGGAATACCCTCCCCAACAACAAGTGCTGCAGCAAAACAGGTACACAATAAAAAAGGAGAAATAGAAAAAAAAACACAAAACAAAACAATAAATAAAAATAAATAAATAAAAAGAAAAAACAAAACAAAAATGAAGACACGTGGTACAGGGAATAACTGTCATGACAGGGTAAAATCAGATATTAGTATTTGTTAGTGAACGAGTCAGAGTCTCTGTAAAAAAGTATGCAAGGGTTTCCAGAGTTTCCAAAAGTTGTCCAGTTAATGGTTAAGTTCGTGAGTCAGTTTCTCCAGTGGAAGCAAGGCTGATATCTGGGAAATCCACATATCAACGGTGGGAATCTGCGGCGCAGACCAGCATAGCAAAATACACTTTTTTGCTAGACATAAAAGTGTTACTAAAAGGGCTCTGGTGTCAGCATCAAATTGCTTGTCTGGAGAGTAATTTAGCAAATAGAATGAGGGAGATTGTGCAAACTGTTTTGACAGTAAGATTTAATGGAGGAGGTGGTTCTGAAACACAAGCTGATCATTTTATGGATCATTATAATAAAACAACCACTCTGAGTAAAATCTGATGGGATTGATCCGGTTCTGAAAGGACAGAACAGAGGTCCACATCAGAACCAGAACCAGGAAGATGGTCTGCTGTTTGGTTTTTACTCTAATAATTTAACTGGGACATAAATGATGAATGATCAGAATTCTTATTATTACCAACCCTCCACATCAGAGCAGACCGGTACCAGACTAGTACTGCTACTGGTACAGTCAGAGATTCTGACCAGAGGTAGACTCTGACCAGTTTAGAATTCTATAGATGGAAAACAGTTAATTGATCTACAGACTGGATAGTCTATGGTACTGGTTCTGGTTTTGGTTCTGACTGGATTCTGTCTGGTTCTGGTTCTGACTGGATTCTGTCTGGTTCTGGTTCTGACCCAAACACTGAGGGTGCTTTCACACATACGCCTTTTGGTCCGCTTAAAGCGGACTGGAGTCCGCAACACCAGCAAGTACGGTTTGTTTGGGCTGGTGTGAAAGCAGACAGATTTTTTTGGTTCGGACTAAAGAACCGGACCGAGACCACCTCCTCCCTCTTCACATGCTGCACCAATCAGCGTTCACCTACGTCATCTAAAACACCTTATTTTGTGAACCTTCGGGAGGTGGTCTCGGTCCGGTTCTATGTGAACTCCAGTTCGGTTCGCTCCTGGTGAGAACACAAACCTGTCTCCATTCGGACCGGCTTGATGACGCAGCAGACTTTTTGGTCTACGGGAGCTTCCGTAGCAACCTGCACAGGGAATTATGGGATAACGATAACGTCTTGCAATGCATCTTCTCCGTGCCAAAAACGGCTGTGTAATGTTCTCGTACCGAATGCGAGCTTCACGCTGGAACAACAGCAGTATTTGTGCTTGCTGCATAAAGCAATGATACGAATATATGGCAACAAGAACGAACAGGAGAGCATAGTTCATTGTTTACGAATAAACCTCGATCCATGGAATAAACACAGCCTGTTGCTTTCTTCCAAGATTTTTCCCTCTTCACATGCTGCGCCAATCAGCGTTCACCTACGTCATCTATAACACCTTATTTTGTGAACAGCGCCGCCAAACGACTGGGGGAGATATAACATTCATCGTAGTTGGTTCAACTGCGAAAACACTGGTGTGAATGCGAACCGAACTAGTTGAAAATAGCAACATTTGGGTCCAAACGAACCACTCTAACAGGTGTGAAAGCACCCTGAAGCTCACCAGCATCTGTACCACTCAATGCTGCATTTATGAATATTGGAAATTGTATTCTTCTTTGAAGCACTGAAGCCTGTTAATGTGAAAATGACTGAAGTTTATTGAAGTCTGACCAGAACCGAACCACAGAACCGAACCACAGAAACAAACTATTTTTTAGAATATAGAATGCAGTGATGGCAGTTCGGATCCATTAAGTATGTCTGGTTCTGAACTCGTTAGGGTACATTTAGTTTCTGAACCAACATTATTTCAGGTAAACTCTGGCTCGGTTCTGGGTGGACGCACTGAGATGTTTGGTTCTGGACGGACTGAGGTGTTCCACCAGTGAAAGTGGTGGAGGTCGTTGTTCCTGCGGCCCCTGAACGCAGCAGGCAGCGGGCATGCGGAGCGCGTCCCCGTGTGTGATGAAGCTGTTGTAAAGATGGCGGACTTCCTGCCGTCCCGCTCCGTGCTGTCGGTGTTTTTCCCGAACTGTCTGCTGACCAGCGGGGAGGCCGAGCAGCTACGGAAGTCCCGGGAGATCGATAAGTGCATCAACCGGGACAAGACGTACGTGAAGCGGCTGGTTAAGATCCTCCTGCTCGGAGCGGGAGAGAGCGGAAAGTCCACCTTCCTGAAGCAGATGCGGATCATCCACGGACAGGACTTCGACCAGAAGGCCAAGGAGGACTTCAGAGCCACGATCTTCAGCAACGTTATTAAAGGTGAGACTGGACCGGGACCAGGACCGGGGACCGGGACCGGGCGGGTTTAGACCGTGAAGTTGTTCCAGGGTTCGGTTCTGTTCGGTCAGTAGCCGCTAAGCTAACGGCTGCAGCTCCACAAAGAGTCCGGAGAAACGCCCATGTTGTTTATATGTTGTTTACATGTTGTTTAAACGTTGTTTATGCTGGTCTGGGCCGGAGTCGGTACTGGAGGCTCCCAGTCTGTGTTTCTGAGGACCTGCTGTAGAACCGGACCGGTTCTGATCTTAGAACAGGAAGCAGCAGAACCCTGGAGGTCCACATGGTTCTGGATGCTCATAGGCTTCATTAATGAGTACACATAACAGAACCAACATGTATGGAACGCCATGTCAGGGTCTCCATGGGGCCCTGAGGTTCTGCTGGTTCTGGTTCCAGATCAGAGGTCATTTTAAATAATTTTTTTTTGATGTTGGAAGTTTTTGGTTTGTCTGCAGGACAAATTCAATACGGAAGAATTTAGGAGTTTAAAGTTAATGAATCAGTGGAGGCCTGGTCCGGCTTCGTTTGACTGATTTAAGTCATTAATCCAGATTAATTCAGATTTATTTGGTCAAACTAATGAGTATTTCTGCCTCCAATGGGACATCACCGTTAAATCAGAACCAGTTTTGGATCCACGTCTTCCTTTCTGAGCCTGAATAGTGTCTCTATCCATCATGTTCTATAGATGAGGTCCTGCTGGTTCCTAGAGGTCCACTGCAGCAGTTCTATTGTTTCTTTTTTCTTTTATTTTTACAGTCATTAATATTCTTAAATCCACTGTCAGACCTGGAAGTTCTGGACTTAAATTCTGTCCTAATCTGTAGTTATAGTTGAGGAGAGGAGGGTCGTTCAGAGGAACGCCAACAACAGGACCCGAGATTCTCCAGTAGAACGTTGGACTGGAACTGGAGTTTCATGTTTAATCACTGGTCTGTTTCAACGGAGTCACAGAGCAGAAGTTAGTCAACACCAGTAGACTGGATTCAGGACTCACCTGCTTCAGGACTCACCTGGACAGGTCCATCACAGGTCTGACGCCTACAGACTCATTCAGAGTTGCACCTGGTTTAGAACCACAGTTAACCTGGAGCTGGAGAACCGGGTCAGAACCAGCAGAAAGACCAGAACCAGATTCTAACTGGACTCTAGCTGTGAGGCACCAGAGAAAACCACTGATCACCGAGCCACCCAGTTCTTCACTTTTTTCGTGGTCCGTGTGTCTTCTGTTCCCTCTGCATTAGGAGGAACGTTCTCAGAAAGTTCTGATGATCCACAGATGATGTTATGGTGGGAATCAAGCAGCAGATGTTGGTCTGTGGAGGTTTAGACTCCAACAGACATCAGTGTTCCCCAAACCGAACCCTTTACGGTCATTCCGTATGAAATCAACAGATTTTAGGAAAATTCTCCACCTGATCCTCTCAGATTTTTCCAAATTTTTACATACTTATGGAACATTATGTATGATGGAAAATCCAAAATTTCAAGGCTTAGTTGTAAAGAGTTCCAAAGTTATGAACATTTGAAGTAGGCAGGAGGTACCCTAAAATTGCGACCAAAATTAAGACTTGAAATTTTTGGCTATTTTCAGCCTTCTATAACTTCTGAACAAAAAGAGCTAGAGGTCTGAAATTTTCAGGATCGTTTCACGGGAATCCATAGTCCTTGGAAACGTGAAAATATTTACTTAACCCATTAAGCTTCAGTGTACCACCGGCGGTACACCTACTAATTTGCATAGGAATTTCAGGAATGTCCGACGGCTGCAAACGCGATTATACAAACACTATACGCCGATGGAAAGCTTAGATTCTCATGAATCCGCCGGTATAAACCACTTTCAGATGTGATTACCACAGCGGGTGAGAAAAACACATTTGTCCGACAAAAACGAATATTCATCCATCCGTTCTCTGTACACGGCTTCAACGCACACAGCGCGACTCACATTTCCGGGTTTATTATTACACACAGAAAAAAAGATTCCATAAAAAACGGCCATAATCCAACCTTTTACATCAGATGACACAAGCCAATAAACTATTTTGTCCAAAACATGTCCTGAAGTCGGTATAAAATCCCCGAATTGGTCATTTTCAAGGAAATGCACCTCGCGATGCCCGTCCAATATTCCCTGTATTTTTTGTATTTTTTTTAATTTAAAAATAGAATATTAGCGATTTTTTTGTACTGAAAATGGCTGGAATTGACTGAAGCTTAAAGGGTTAAAATTTATAATTGCATGTTACAGAGAATGACAAAGCTGAGATTTTGGGGACCACTTGATGAAATGATATGGAATGACCCTTTACTGAGTTTATCTGGTTGTTATTTACTGAGTTTATTCTGGTTGTTTTTATTTACTGAGTTTACTGACTTTATTATGAGCTTTGGAGGCCTCCTGATGAGAGCTGAGATGTCTACAGAACCTTAAAGAGAAGGTTCTTTTCTGAGCTGCTGATGGACAATCGACACAAACAGAATCCAGGGAGGTTCTGGAGGTGAGCAGGGAAGAGTTCGCTCAGCTCCAGAGGACGTTTCTGACGTGGTTCGTCCTGATGCTGGAGCAGCTTCAGCTGAAAGGAAACTGTTAGCGGTTTAAAGATGTCTGAGCTCACTGGGAGGATCTGACTGATGGAACGTGTTGAACATCATTGGATTCTGAAGTTTGTTGGAATCATTTTGTTGTTCAGACACATTTTAATGAAAATGTTCCTCTTGGCGTAATTTAGAACCACAGAATGTTTTCCATTTATTAGACAGGATGATGGGTTAGAGTTAGCCATAGGGTTAGGTTTAGCCATAGGGCAAGGGTTAGCTATAGGGTTAGCCTTATGGCTAGGATTAGCTTTAGGGCTAGGGTCAGGAATAGGGCTAGGATTAGTTTTAGGGCTAGAGTTAGCTATAAGGTTAGCTATAGAGTTAGCATAGGGTTAGGTTAGCCAAAGGGCTCGGGCTAGGGTTAGCCATAGGGCCGAGGTTAGCTATAGGGCTGTGATTAGCTATAGAGTTAGCCATAGGGCCAGGGCTAGCTATAGAGTTAGCCATCGGGCTAGGGTTAGCCATAGGGCCAGGGTTAGCTGTAGAGTTAGCCATAGGGCTAGGGTTAGCCATAGGGCCAGGGTTAGCTGTAGAATTAGCCATAGGGCCAGGGTTAGCTGTAGAATTAGCCATAGGGCTAGGGTTAGCCATAGGGCTAGGATTAGCCATAGGATAAGCAGCACATCTGGTGACCTCAATACGTAATGCACTAAAATGAATGTAGTTTATGAAACACATGTCTGAACTTCTAACCTGACTCACCTGAAGAAGAGAACACATCATTAGATCCTGATCTTCTACGCTGGATATCATTTCTGGACCGGATTAACCTACTGGCAGGTCTGAGAGGCTCGCTGTGTCTTGTAGGTGGCTTGCAAACACGTGACTTTAGCGGTGGCATTCACTTCCGGTTAATGAAGTGGTGGTCAGGCCAACCAAAATGACTGCCGCAGAGCAAGGAAAACGCGACTCTTTTTCGGAGTATTTTCGTACTTTAGATTCTAATTCTCAAACTCGATACATCGAAAAACTCAAATTTTGTGATGACATAGATCCGTATGCGTTATCCACGAAGGATTTGACCTACGAGTTGGAAAAATATCCACCAGTTCAGTTCCCTGACATCTCAAACTATCTGGTGCTACAAACAAGCTTTTGCACTGCTAAACAAATGAAGGCTTGGAAAAGCACAGATTCATACAATTTCTTTGTCTGTGGATGGGTTAAAGAAGTCTGAGTTAAGATCCTGAAAGACAAATCCTGCATCATAAAAAGCCGTGTAAGTAACGATTTATGTAAACTTGTACTTGCTAGGTGTGTTAGCTCGGTGGATGCTAAAACGTGTTTCTGCTGTTCTTTTCAGGTGAAGCATTCACAATGTTTAGAAAAAACACCAACTCATACCTGGTTGTTGATAAAAGAAGATGGAGAAATAATAACCGCACACTGCGACTGCATGGCAGGGTAAATAATCCTTCAATGTGACAGTAAACAAGCTAAAAACAGCGAACGTTAGCTTGTTAAGTGGGTAGTTAGTGTTACCAATCTTTAAAGAATGGGTCTTAAAACCAACCCAGAAAGGCTCTAAGCATGCATATCATAATAATTCACTAACCTTTAATGAAGTGATCACCACAGACTCTGGCATTCTTTGACTCCACTCCCTTCAAACTTAAGGAAATGTTAGCGAGCCATTTTTCTCTGCGTCTTTAAAACTAAATCCTTAGTGCGAGACCCTTTTTTAATCTCTTCACGAGGAACCCTGAAGTATCCTTTATCAATTTCGTGATTTGATCGATTAGAACGACCTAAAACAACACACGCAAAAGGCATTTTTGACCGATGAGTGAACGTTAGCCACGCTCGCTGCAGTCAACAAGCAGCTCCGCTGACCACCACTTCATGATATGCATAGGTAATGAGGCGGATGTGACGTCATTTGCAAGCCACCTATACATTGCCAAAATAATTTCATCTATCAGAACCAGAAACTGTAAAAACAGAAACCGTTCTCATGTTTTCACATTTCCGACGGTCCTTGAATGTGTGGTTCTGTCCAGGAAGGAATCCAAATGTGTGCTTACCATTCTGACTTATAAATGATAACATTACTTTTCTTATTTAAAAATCAGACCGAAATCAACTGTTTGGACCTCGTCCTGTAGAACCAAGAAATGTTCTGTCTCTTTGGAACAACTGAGAAACTGACGATCTCATTGAAACCAGAAATATCCCAACAAGACTTTATGGTTTCAGAGGTGAAGAACAGAACAGTAACCTACAGAGAATATACCTGCAGAGAACACAGAGGAGTTTCATGCTGATGAATTCCCTTTGTGGCACATTTGTCAGAAACATTGACTAGAACTTAGGACTCGATGTTCACCAGCGGTCGTCTCCAAGCTGCTGCTCTGCACCACCATATAATGATTTTCAAAGATTAGCAAACTCATATAAGGTAAAGATGGTGTGAATTTATCTGCTTTCATAGAATTTGAAGCCAGACCCAAAGTGAGAACACCTGAAAACTAAAATAACCCTTACAGAAGGAGTTCTGTTCCAGTCATCCCCTGGAACCCATCATGGTGCTCATGTAGAACTTCACCAGACAAACGGAACCTTTTGACTTTGTTGGAGGTTTGTTGGGGTTTCTTTTAGAGTCGCGCTACAGGCTGACAGCAGTGAATAAAGTTTACATCCACTGACACCAACCGTGTAAATCATTAAGTGTTGGTTTCCAATGAATCCTAGAACTCACAATGATGGAACCATTCATGTTTTGGTTCTTTCATAGATTTATCAGATGTCTTCTGGAAATATGACAGAATCTGCTGCATCATAAACATACAAACAGGAATGCAGATTTTTGGTTAGATGTCTTTTTTCTGTTTTCCCATCAGTTTGGTTCTTATTGTTTTCATCCAAAAGGTTCTGGTTTATCTCCATTCCCTCCACTGTCCTGTAAGGAAACGAGCTGATTCAGATCCCATCACATCCAGAGGAGGAAGTGTTTGTCTGAACAGGTCTCTGGTTCCTGATCTTCCTGTAGATCATGGACTGTAATGGAATCACAGTTAATCAGTTAATGGACTAGACTGCACGTTTCAATAATTGATCATGTTTTTGTTTATGAATGCATAAAATTGTGTGTGTCTTTTCATACATAAAGATGATGTGTTTTTCTAAATATCTTTGGGTTTTCAGCCGTTCGTTGGATGTTTGAATCTGAATTCATCCATTTCTGTCATTTTGAAGACCAAGTCATTTCTTTAAAAACGCTCTGCAGGTTAATCAGTAACTAGACCCACCAGGAATCTGCAGAGAAAAAGTGTTGATTCCACAGAGAGCAATTCTTGATTCCGCGGCTTGAAAGTTAATTTTCCGCGGGCATTAAAAAAATCTAAAATAAAGCAATAATGAAGGAATAATTCTCTTAAGAAAATTATTTGCAATACCCGTTAAGAAGACTGGGGGGAACCTTTGATTTGTTCCGTGTTTCTTGTCCTAATTGAGCGCTGAACATTGTGTTCATTTTTTCTATCCATGTCAGAGTGTGTGCATCTATCCAGGACCGACCCAGCCAGTTATATCCGTGCGTAACGGTAACTGACTTTATCAGTAAGTCACTTCACTTAAATGTTCTGCAATCATTTAGTTAATAAGTGTTGCAAATTTTAAGTTACTTGCTGTTGTTTGGACGGAGTTTTCACCGTTAATTGGTTACATGTGAGTGTGCTTCTCCGTTAGCGGAGGCTGTGCTAAAAATAGCTCATGCCCGAGTGTTGCTGCATGTTAATTATCTGCAAGTGGATCGTTATTATACTGTATGTTTCCGGTAAACATAAAAGAAAGTGAACGTCAAGATTCTCTTTGTCCCTTTTGGGAAGGTTTATTTGCATTACTTAAAGTGCAAAACGGGTGAAAACTACATGTAAAATGTACCGTTCTGCACCTCACCCTATATTCCGCGGACAGCTTTGATTTCCGTGGAGAGCTTTGAAATCTGTGTTAAATTCCGCAATCGCGGATTCCAGGAGGGACTAAGTAATGGTTGCAACCAGTAATTGTAATCCACAGACAGATAATCTGAACTAGACCAGAATTCTGACCGGTTTGTTCCCCTCCAGGTATCCGAGTGTTGGTGGATGCTCGTGAGAAGCTGCATATCTCCTGGGGGAACCCATCCAACCAGCGACACGGAGACACCATGATGGCGTTCGACACCCGTTCAGCGATGGCTCATGGTCACGGTATGGTGGAGCCCAAAGTCTTTCAGCACTACCTGCCGTCCATCCGGGCGCTGTGGGCCGACCAGGGCATCCAGAGCGCCTATGATCGCCGCAGGGAGTTCCAGCTGGTGAGTAAAACCACAGATCCAAACACTTGGCTGTACAGGACTGATCTCACAGCCTGTTGTGACTCTGAGGATTCTTAATGTGTCAGTGTGAGCTGTACAGCAGAATCCAGCGTTTAGCTGCTGTTAGGATCCCCATTAGAACAATCAGCTGACCACATCCACTAATCATTCCTTTATGGGCTATTCTGACATTACATCTGCTCAGTTTCCTTTTTTCTTCCAATCACCACACAGTTTATCCACCAACACATGTCTGTTTATTACCGAGGTCCTGAAACGTTCTCCTTAGATCACTGCTGTCCTCTCCTGGAGGTCTGAGGTTGATGCATCAGGCTGCATGTTGTTTATGGACCAGGACCCGTTGGTGTTCCTTGGTGTCCACACTGAGCTCCGTATCTTCTGGTGCTGCATCTGAGTTTGTGTAGAAGTTTTGAGGGTTGAGGGCAGTGGTGGGATGGTCAGGACTGGGCGATAAATTGATTTTATCGATTAATTCGGCTTTGTACTTAATGTCAATTTGTTTCAATGAAAATTGATTTTCTCCTCAACATACACCACCAACGCCTGCCTGCTGGGCTCCCATAGTTCAGAGTTTATCAGGTTAAAATCAGGCCTAATTAATCAGATGTTCAGAAGTCAGTAATGAAGGACGCCCTGGTTCCTACTGTTTCTACCTGTTATATAAATATACACACGTGGACAACATTGTTGGTACCCCTCAGTTAAAGAAGGAAAAACCCACAATTCTCACTGAAATCACTTGAAACTCACAAAAGTAACAATAAATAAAAATGTATTGAAAATTAAATAATCAAAAACAGCCATCACTTTTGAATTGTTGATTAACATAATTATTTAAAAAAACAAACTAATGAAACAGGCCTGGACAAAAATGATGGTACCTCTATAAAAGATTGAAAACTATTTGACCAGAGTGACATGATTAACTCAGGTGTGTCATTTAATTGACATCACAGGTGTTTCCAAACTCATAATCAGTCAGTCTGCCTATTTAAAGGGAGACAAGTAGTCACCCTGCTGTTTGGTGAAAAGGTGTGTACCACACTGAACATGGACAACAGAAAGCGAAGGAGAGAATTGTCCCAGGACATCCGAAAAAAAATGATAGACAAACATCTTAAAGGTAAAGGCTATAAGACCATCTCTAAACAGCTTGAAGTTCCTGTGACAACAGTGGCTCATATTATTCAGAAGTTCAAGACCCACGGGACAGTAGCCAACCTCCCTGGACGTGGCCGCAAGAGGAAAATTGATGACAAATTGAAGAGACGGATCGTTGGAATTGTATCCAAAGAGCCCAGAGCAACCTCCAAAGAAATTAAAGGTGAAGTCCAAGGCCAAGGTACATCAGTGTCAGATCGCACCATTCGTCGTTGTTTGAGCCAAAGTGGACTTCATGGGAGACGACCAAGGAGGACACCACTGCTGAAAAAAACTCATAAAAAAGCGAGATTGGAATTTGCAAAAATGCATGTTGACAAGCCACAAAGCTTCTGGGAGAATGTCCTTTGGACAGATGAGACCAAACTGGAGCTTTTTGGTAAGGGACATCAACTCTATGTTCATAGACTCAAAAACCAAGCATATGAAGAAAAGAAATTAATAATTTTTATGGGTCAAAAGGTTTTGATCATGAACATGTTTCAGGTACAGGTTTTTAAATGGCCAAATGCATAAATACATGGGAATGTGTCTTCACCCCTGACTGCCTGTTTTTACCAAAAGAACATTAAATTTGGATCTGAAAGTTTAGCAAAATGATATAGACTCACACTTTGTGATGATATTTATGTTCAGGACTTAAACTTAAACATTTCACATTGTTGGGGGGGGGGGGGTCTTATTTATGTTTTTAAATACTTTAATTGCAGCATGAAGCAAACCAGCCTGCAAGACTCCATTTTTTCCGCTATCACTGACACAGAAATTTGTGGCTTTTTGTGGCTCATTGTTATTCTGATGAGTGAGCCACAGTGGCTCTTCATTTCAAATTCCTAGTGCAAGCATAGCATCTGAATAATTTACAGTGCGATTAGTGGATGGTGATTGATTGATTTGTGGATGGTGGATGTAGGGCTGCAACCACGAATCGATAATAATCAATTATTAAAAGCGTTGGCAATGAATTTCGTTATCGATTTGTTGTGTCGTGCGATTCACGCGTCACTCGCCATGCCACGGTGCTGTCTACTTCACCTGCAGAGCGAGTTGAACAGAGCGAGGTGGAGGCAGACTGTTGGAGGTGTTTTCAAAGGAAGAGTAAATTCAACAAATGAAACATGACTGACACGGAGAAAGCAGTTTGACCAAATTCCTCCAAAGTGTGGGAGCATTTCACGCTCCACAAAACAAAAAACATGCTGCATGTCCACTACATGTGATTTCCTCGCATGACAACGCAAAATTGCAGGAACAGCGGACAGTCACGAGCGGGCCATGACATAGTCATGAGACGGTGCTTTCAGCTTGACGGTCCAGCAGATGAGTCTGATAAACAGAGCAGCTTGGCCGCAAACTTTCTCTTTTATTTCGAAAACACTTCAGGGAAAAGTATTTCTGAAAGCATTTGAGGAGAGAAATAATCTGCAGCAGCTGAACTTGTCCTTGTTTTAGTTCACCGAACGCTGGTTTAGATGTTTGAGGACAGTTTCATGATGTGTGGGATCTCCACACGCTGTATGGAATTTGCATAAAGTAGAAGTCGAGTCTACTTTATGCAAATGAGCTCCAGGTAAACACACCGGATCGCAGCTGGAAACGCACCGCAACCGGACCAGCATGCCAGATGTAGTGTTTCATCCAGTGGACACACACTTTAAGTCACCACATTATCCTTCCTTTGTTCCTTTTTAAAGTGAGGAAACATAATGTCAGTCTCTCTGGTAGCTCTTCTGATGCTGCCGTTAGCTTGTTAGCTGATTAATGACAGTGATAGAGCTTGTGACTGTGAGAGATGCATTTTATTTCACTTTAATCAGCTTCACCATGGTTTAAACATTCATTATAAATAAACGTAACTTGCACACTATGGTGGTAATAATTTGAAGATTAAGCCTCAAGTTTTAATTTTCTGACAGTCAGAGTGAAGACACTGGTCTGTGTTGGAGTGAGGCAGGATGAATCACATTAACAGGTTTCATGATAGAAAGACATCATGTCCACCACAGAAAGCAGCTGTTTGACTGAGAGCATCCTCAGCATGACGTCACTGACATGAGGCCTCTGATGATGGTTGAAGACAAAGGCTTCACTACAATCATCTTATTTGGTCTGTCAGTCCAAATCTCCTATTTCTAAATAAAGAGGCGGAAATTAAGAATGATTTTTTTTTTTTATCCGATTCATCAATTCATGGAAAAAATAATCGACCGATTAATCGATTATTAAAATAATCGTTAGTTGCAGCCCGAGGTAGATGGTGATTGGTGGATGGTGTTACAGGGAAAGCTTAGTGTAACCGGGGTAGATGTACAGCAGTTTAAAGTCCTGTGATGTGAGACTGAACTCATTTCTGTTTTTCTCTCAGGGGGAGTCGGTGAAGTATTTCCTGGACAATTTGGAAAAGCTCGGCCAGTCGGTAAGTCCCGCCCACTCACCGACAGACTCACATCCCTCCAGAGATGATCGGTGTGATAGCGCTCAGCTAGTCAGTAGAAAACGGAAGTGAAATCGTCGTCTTCCTGTATTTAGTCACGTCTCCACACTGGGCTGGTTCTCCATGAATCTACCTGCAGGTACATCTGGATGTTCCACAAACACTGCTCATCTCCAAGGAAAAGAAAAAAGAAATGTACACAAACAGTTATTTCTGATATATAAACATAATTCTTAAATATTTAAAGTTGTGTTGAATTAAAACCGCTACAGTTTTTCTTCATAAAGCTGCACTTAAAGACACTTTAATTGATTAAATGTAATATTTCTACTATTGAAACTATTGAATTTGTTTAGACTAAATGTTGTGGGAAACAGCAGATTTGATATAAATGTTATACCTGCCTTTGCCATATCTTTACTATGTTTACACTGAAACTCAACTCAGTGAAAAGTTGTTCTGTAGAAAAACGTAAATAAATGGAAATTATTTATTCTATCTTTGGTGAAAATAGAATAATATACTTCAGACACAAAGTATTAGATTTATATTTGTTATATTTGTGTAAAATTAAAGTAGAATAAACACAGTGAGTTCAAAACACAGTATTTGTTAAAATACTTGTCTCAGGTTAACGTCTTAGCTTCTTAGCTTCGTACAAAACTTTCATACTTTCACCTTGTATTTTTCTTTAATGTTTCCTTCAGACGGCTGTACGCTCTGATATTTATATTTTACATTATATATATATGTGTGTGTGTGTTTCTATTTGATATTATCTATATATTTATATTATACTGTACATGCTGTGTTTTATGTGTGTTGCATTTTATTGTTGGAGTCTGTTAAAGGAGAGTTTTTGTCACTGTTTGGAGCAGACAGTCAAGTTTTTCTATTCTGTTCTGTTCTGTTCTGTTCTGTTCTACTCTGTTCTGTTCTGTTCTGTTCTACTCTGTTCTGTTCTATTCTGTCTGTTCTTCTATTCTGTTCTACTCTGTTCTGTTCTATTCTGTTCTACTCTGTTCTGTTCTGTTCTACTCTGTTCTGTTCTACTCTGTTCTGTTCTGTTCTACTCTGTTCTGTTCTATTCTGTTCTGTTCTGTTCTACTCTGTTCTGTTCTATTCTGTTCTGTTCTGTTCTACTCTGTTACTCTGTTCTGTTCTACTCTGTTCTGTTCTACGCTGTTCTGTTCTACTCTGTTCTGTTCTACTCTGTTCTACGCTGTTCTGTTCTACTCTGTTCTGTTCTACTCTGTTCTGTTCTACTCTGTTCTGTTCTACTCTGTTCTATTCTGTTCTACTCTGTTCTGTTCTACTATGTTCTACTATGTTCTACTCTATTCTGTTCTACTCTGTTCTGTTCTGTTCTATTCTGTTCTATTCTGTTCTGTTCTGTTCTACTCTGTTCTGTTCTGTTCTGTTCTACTCTGTTCTACTCTGTTCTGTTCTGTTCTGTTCTGTTCTATTCTGTTCTATTCTATTCTGTTCTATTCTACTCTGTTCTATTCTGTTCTACTCTGTTCTGTTCTACTCTATTCTGTTCTATTCTGTTCTGTTCTGTTCTATTCTGTTCTACTCTGTTCTGTTCTGTTCTGTTCTATTCTGTTCTGTTCTATTCTGTTCTATTCTATTCTGTTCTACTCTGTTCTGTTCTACTCTGTTCTGTTCTATTCTGTTCTGTTCTGTTCTATTCTGTTCTACTCTGTTCTGTTCTACTCTGTTCTATTCTGTTCTACTCTGTTCTGTTCTGCTCTGTTCTATTCTGTTCTACTCTGTTCTGTTCTATTCTGTTCTGTTCTACTCTGTTCTGTTCTATTCTGTTCTGTTCTATTCTACTCTGTTCTGTTCTATTCTGTTCTGTTCTACTCTGTTCTGTTCTATTCTGTTTCTGTTCTATTCTGTTCTACTCTGTTCTGTTCTGTTCTACTCTGTTCTGTTCTACTCTGTTCTATTCTGTTCTACTCTGTTCTGTTCTATTCTGTTCTACTCTGTTCTGTTCTACTCTGTTCTATTCTGTTCTACTCTGTTCTGTCTGTTCTGTTCTGTTCTGTTCTACTCTGTTCTATTCTGTTCTACTCTGTTCTGTTCTATTCTGTTCTACTCTGTTCTGTTCTACTCGTTCTATTCTGTTCTGTTCTGTTCTACTCTGTTCTGTTCTGTTCTACTCTGTTCTACTCTGTTCTGTTCTGTTCTACTCTGTTCTACTCTGTTCTGTTCTGTTCTACTCTGTTCTGTTCTGTTCTACTCTGTTCTGTTCTACTCTGTTCTATTCTGTTCTACTCTGTTCTGTCTGTTCTACTCTGTTCTGTTCTACTCTGTTCTACTCTGTTCTGTTCTGTTCTGTTCTACTCTGTTCTACTCTGTTCTGTTCTGTTCTACTCTGTTCTGTTCTACTCTGTTCTATTCTGTTCTACTCTGTTTCTGTTCTACTCTGTTCTACTATGTTCTACTCTATTCTGTTCTACTCTGTTCTGTTCTGTTCTATTCTGTTCTATTCTGTTCTATTCTGTTCTGTTCTGTTCTACTCTGTTCTATTCTGTTCTGTTCTACTCTGTTCTGTTCTGTTCTATTCTGTTCTGTTCTACTCTGTTCTGTTTGTTCTGTTCTCTTCTGTTCTGTTCTATTATGTTCTACTCTGTTCTGTTCTACTCTGTTCTGTTCTATTCTGTTCTGTTCTACTCTGTTCTGTTCTATTCTGTTCTGTTCTGCTCTGTTCTGTTCTATTCTGTTCTGTTCTGTTCTATTCTGTTCTGTTCTATTCTATTCTGTTCTGTTCTACTCTGTTCTATTCTGTTCTATTCTGTTCTATTCTGTTCTACTCTGTTCTGTTCTACTCTGTTCTGTTCTATTCTGTTCTATTCTGTTCTGTTCTATTCTGTTCTGTTCTACTCTGTTCTGTTCTACTCTGTTCTGTTCTGTTCTATTCTGTTCTACTCTGTTCTGTTCTATTCTGTTCTGTTCTGTTCTACTCTGTTCTGTTCTACTCTGTTCTGTTCTATTCTGTTCTATTCTGTTCTGTTCTACTCTGTTCTGTTCTACTCTGTTCTGTTCTGTTCTATTCTGTTCTACTCTGTTCTGTTCTATTCTGTTCTATTCTGTTCTGTTCTGTTCTATTCTGTTCTACTCTGTTCTGTTCTGTTCTATTCTGTTCTACTCTGTTCTGTTCTGTTCTGTTCTGTTCTGTTCTATTCTGTTCTACTCTGTTCTGTTCTATTCTGTTCTGTTCTGTTCTATTCTGTTCTATTCTGTTCTACTCTGTTCTGTTCTGTTCTATTCTGTTCTACTCTGTTCTGTTCTATTCTGTTCTGTTCTACTCTGTTCTGTTCTGTTCTATTCTGTTCTACTCTGTTCTGTTCTACTCTGTTCTGTTCTGCTCTGTTCTGTTCTATTCTGTTCTGTTCTACTCTGTTCTGTTCTGTTCTACGCTGTTCTACTCTGTTCTGTTCTACTCTGTTCTATTCTGTCCAGTTCTATGCTGTTGGTTTTCAAAGCGTGACTCAGTGATGACTCAGAGACCACATCGTGTCATGAGCAGTTCCACGGTTCTCTCTAAAAGCAGTTGAACATTTTTCTCCTGGAGCTCAAACTGAAGCTCTGGATGGTGCGACCTTCATGTGGATGATCTTCTCTGGTGATGGAGGTAGATCTAGACCAGGTTTACCAGTGGAGGAGTCTGGCTCAGATATGAACCTGTTTGTAGTTTTTTACCTCAATGTGGTGACGGCTTCATCCTGAACTATGAAGTCTGAGATCCACCTCAAAAACCCTCTTCAGTCAGAAAACTGATGTCAGAACGAGTTTATTACATAAACTGATTATTATTATTATATTAATAATAGTAATATATTAAATAAAGTGATTAATAATCATAATAAGATACTACATAAACTGATTAATAATAACAGTACTAATAGTTGACGTTCTTTAACTCACTCTACCTGCTTCAAACATATCATATTCTGGGTCCGACTTTGTTCCATATTTCAGGATATCAGTTTCAGTTTTGACCAAATCAAAGATAATTAATGTTTTTGATTGAATATTCTGGTAATAAATACCAATAGATGATCAATGATTTGATCAATGATCTATCAGCTGCGGCTCCAGAAGTATAAACGGATCAAACATTAAAAGAGATTTATGGGATGTCTGCATCAGCAGCTGAATACATGCAGGTTTCCATGCTAACGGGATGCATCCATTGTGATGCTGTAGCGCTTCATTCAGAGGTTCTAGTGACGTTCAGATCAGCAGGGTGGAGATAAAACATCTGAACCATCAGGAAACATCTGGTTAAATCTGACCTCTGAACAGAACCTGGACCAGTTTGGTCCACAGTTACGATGGAGATCTAGCTCCACAGCATCAGTTACCATGGAGCTCTAGCTCCACAGCATCAGTTACCATGGCGATCTAGCTCCACACCATCAGTTACTATGGAGATGTAGCACCACAGCATCAGTTACCATGGCGATCTAGCTCCACACCATCAGTTACTATGGAGATGTAGCACCACAGCATCAGTTACCATGGAAATCTAGCTCCACAGCATCAGTTACTATGGAGCTCTAGCTCCATAGCATCAATTACTATGGAGATCTAGCTCCATAGCATCAGTTACTATGGAGCTCTAGCTCCATAGCATCAGTTACTATGGAGCTCTAGCTCCATAGCATCAGTTACTATGGAGCTCTAGCTCCATAGCATCAGTTACTATGGAGCTCTAGCTCCATAGCATCAGTTACTATGGAGATCTAGCTCCACAGCATCAGTTACCATGGAGATCTAGCTCCATAGCATCAGTTACTATGGAGATCTACCTCCTCAGCATCAGTTACTATGGAAATCTACCTCCTCAGCATCAGTTACCATGGCGATCTAGCTCCACACCATCAGTTACTATGGAGCTCTAGCTCCACAGCATCAGTTACTATGGAGCTCTAGCTCCACAGCATCAGTTACCATGAAGCTCTAGCTCCACACCATCAGTTACCATGGCGATCTAGCTCCAGAGCATCAGTTACCATGAAGCTCTAGCTCCACTGCATCAGTTACCATGGCGATCTAGCTCCACACCATCAGTTACCATGGCGATCTAGCTCCACACCATCAGTTACTATGGAGCTCTAGCTCCACAGCATCAGTTACCATGGAGCTCTAGCTCCACACCATCAGTTACCATGGAGCTCTAGCTCCACAGCATCAGTTACCATGGAGCTGTAGCTCCACAGCATCAGTTACCATGGAGCTGTAGCTCCACAGCATCAGTTACCATGGAGCTGTAGCTCCACACCATCAGTTACCATGGCGATCTAGCTCCAGAGCATCAGTTACCATGAAGCTCTAGCTCCACTGCATCAGTTACCATGGCGATCTAGCTCCACACCATCAGTTACCATGGCGATCTAGCTCCACACCATCAGTTACCATGAAGCTCTAGCTCCACACCATCAGTTACCATGAAGCTCTAGCTCCACAGCATCAGTTACCATGGAGCTCTAGCTCCACAGCATCAGTTACCATGGAGCTCTAGCTCCACACCATCAGTTACCATGGAGCTCTAGCTCCACACCATCAGTTACCATGGAGCTGTAGCTCCACAGCATCAGTTACCATGGAGCTGTAGCTCCACAGCATCAGTTACCATGGAGCTGTAGCTCCACAGCATCACTTACCATGGAGCTGTAGCTCCACAGCATCACTTACCATGGAGCTCTAGCTCCACACCATCAGTTACTATGGAGAGCTAACCCTCACTCTAATATTCAGATACCACCGTAATGTCCGAATATTTGGATATTCAGGTCCAGCCCTACTCGAGTGTCATAAAGTTCAGTTCAGTGAGATCTTCGTCCTTAGAATCACGATTTGGTTATTTTTAGGTACAACGGAGAAAACAAAACAAAACAACAAAACATTCATAAAGAGCAGGATCAAAACGTTCCAGGTAGAACTCCCTCTGGTACTTTTCCCCACAGATTTCTGACAGGATGTGTAGCTGACAGGAAACACTGAACCCAGAACATTTCACACCAGTGTTGGACCAAACAGTCCAGTTAGACCTCCAGTCAACAAGCAGACATGCTGGTGATGCTCATTAGTAAATGCTGTATTATAGTAATAATATCAGCATTTTCTGCCACTATTCAGTCCACTGTGCACTGAATGAGTCCCTCAGTCTGACTCCTGGGTTTGTTTGTAGATGTCAATATGATGAGTAGTGGACCAGCTAAAGGCACTCTTGTAGGTTTTTTTCCATAAACTGAACCAGATGTTTACAACCACAGATGTTCAATAGGATTTAGATCCGCTTCACTTCCTCTGGTCCATGTTTAGTGTTTTACACACCATGTCACCAAACGGCACAGTGACTACTGGTAGCCCTATAAATAGGCTGACTGATTACCAGTTTGTAGACACCTGTGATGCTAATTAGAGGACACACCTTGATTGAACATGTCCCTATGGTCACATTATTTTCAGTCTTTTCTAGGGGTACCATCATTTTTGTCCAGGCCTGTTTCATGAGTTTATTTTTTAAAATATTTCTGTTAAACCATGGTTCAAAAGCAATGTCTGTTTTTCATTGGTTAACTTTCATAGAATTTTTATTTATTACTTTTGTCAGATGCAAATTATTTCTGTGACTATTGTGGGTTTTTCTTTCATTAACCGAGGGGTACCAATAATTTAGTCCACATGTGTACATCTACATCTATCTTCAGATACATCTATCTACATCTACATCAGTGCTTCTCATTTTTTTTCTGTCGGGCCCACTTTCAGAGGACAAAAAAGAAAGGTCTAGAAATTATTTTAAATTTACAGTTTTACAAATTTACAGTTGTTGTTGCAATTTTTATCTTTTGTAAAGTCGTCTCGCGGGTTGAAATGGACTATCGGGTGGGCTGGTTTTGGCCCGTGGGCCATATGTTTGATACCGCTGGTAAAAATAATTGGAGTAGATGAGCCAAGTACATGACGTGATCAAGTACGCTGGTGTTCCAACTGCACATTAATGATGCGTTCTCCCGTTCTCGGGAGTCTGTACTTCCGAGTCTGAACGGCCAGCGCATATATGGACCAGCGCAATTTCAGTATTGTTGTACGCTGCAAAAAAAGGCCGACGTTCAAACAATAGTTCAGCTAATTAGTTCTGTGTATACGGTTAGGGTTCTACATCTGTCTTCACTTACATCTATCTTCATCTTCATCTATCTACATGTATATCTACATATATCGTCATCTACATCTGCATCTATCTTCATCTACATCTGTCTACATTTACATTTACATCTATCTTCATCTACATCTGTCTACATTTACATTTACCTTCATCTACATCTGTCTACATTTACATCTACATCTATCTTCATCTACATCTATCTATCTACATCTGTCTACATTTACATCTACATCTATCTACATTTACATCTATCTACATCAATCTACATGTATATCTACATATATCTACATCTACATCTATCTACATTTACATCTATCTACATTTACATCTACATCTATCTTCATCTACATCTGTCTACATTTACATTTACGTATATCTTCATCTACATCTGTCTACATTTACATTTACATCTATCTTCATCTACATCTGTCTACATTTACATTTACATCTATCTTCATCTACATCTGTCTACATTTACATCTCCATCTATCTACATCTATATCTGTCTACATTTACATCTACATCCATCTACATCTACATCTGTCTACATTTACATCTGCATCGATCTTCATCTACATCTGTCTACATTTACATCTACATCTATCTACATCTACATCTGTCTACATTTACATCTATCTTCATCTACATCTGTCTACATCTACATCGATCTTCATCTACATCTGTCTACATTTACATCTATCTTCATCTACATCTGTCTACATCTGTCTACATTTACATCTATCTTCATCTACATCTGTCTACATCTGTCTACATTTACATCTATCTTCATCTACATCTGTCTACATCTGTCTACATTTACATCTATCTTCATCTACATCTGTCTACATTTACATTTACATCTATCTTCATCTACATCTGTCTACATCTGTCTACATTTACATCTATCTTCATCTACATCTGTCTACATTTACATCTATCTACATCTACATCTGTCTACATTTACATTTACATCTATCTTCATCTACATCTGTCTACATTTACATTTACATCTATCTTCATCTACATCTGTCTACATTTACAACTACATCTATCTACATCTACATCTGTCTACATCTACATCTATCTTCATCTACATCTGTCTACATTTACATCTACATCTGTCTTCATCTACATCTGTCTACATTTACATCTACATCTATCTACATCTATCTACATTTACATCTATCTACATCAATCTTCATCTACATCTATCTACATCTGTCTACATCTATCTACATCTATATCTATCTACATCTACCTTCATCTTCATCTATCTACATCTATCTACATCTATCTACATCTACCTTCATCTTCATCTATCTTCATCTATCTTGAGATAGAGAACAAGAATGAATAAAACGTATTCATAGTAAAGACAAACCCTACTGCTGTGGTTTGGTCCTGCTTGGTTTCTTAATTATTACTCCGTCAAGAAATGGCAGAGTAATGTGACAATCGGCGTACATTTGTTTGTAAGTCTCTCTGTCTGTGTGTGTGTGTGAAACATTACTCAAAAACAAATAAACGGATTTGGATGAAATCTTCAGGGAAGGTCAGAAATGACACAAGGACCAAGTGGTTAAATTTTGACAGTGATACGGCTTATAGTGTGGATCCACGGCTTTGTTAAAGATTTCCAATTGGGAGATAAAGCTGCTGGCACGGCATCGCTGTAACCATGACAACAAGTGAACACGGTGTCAGTTACCTGCTGACGATCAAATGATTCTGATCCTACTACAAAATGACTGATTTATCAGTTGGAAATCATACAAGGAACAAATGATTAAACTGTGGAGTGTTTCTGAGTCCCGCTACATATTTAAGATAAGATAAACTTTATTGATCTCACAAAGGAGAAATTTACCAAGGGTTAGGGTTCTACTAGGGTTAGGTCATGTATAAAGCAAACCCCAGCCAGACAACGGTGAAGCTCCTGATGTTTCACAAAGCCTTTACTTATGTTCATCCAACAGCCTTATTTTGAACACAGATCCACCTTTCTGTCCTTCACTCCTTTCTTCAGGAAACACCATCAGATTTTGTCTCCATTCCAGCTGCTACTAAGTCTAGACACGTCCTTTACTAGACAGCAACAGCTGGAACCGTTTTCTTTCATCTTTACGGGAATTTTCAAACTTTTTGTCATGTCAAAAAAAATGCTTCTTAGTAGTGCTGGGTTGAAAAAATGGATTCGCCGATTTTAAATCGATTCTCATTTAAATAAAAAAAAAAAATCGATTCGCACGTCAAAAGATCGATTTTTATTCACATATATTTTTACATTTATTTTTTTCCTGGGTGAACTTTAACCCCACTAGTGACGTGACTCGAGCAGGCGCGGCGTGAAGATACTGAGAGTTCTCTTTACAACATGGCGTCGGGCGGTAGCTGTGCAGTTAGCCAAACTCCGGATTTGAAAAGGCCAGAGTCGCTGAAAGCGGATATCTGGAATTATTTCGGGTTTAGGAACGACGATTCGAGAAAGGAGCTTGACAAGAGCAAAGCCATTTGCAAGATATGCCAGATGGAGGTAAAGTTTTGCGGAAACAGGACCAACCTCAGGAACCACATGCAGCGACACCACCAAGACATCATGTCCAAGGCCGCCGGACAGCAACAAAACAAACTTAAGGAAGCTCTACAACTACCAGCTAGTTCTCCATGCGCTAACAAAATAACCGAGGCGATAGCGGGCTTTATTTGCAGTGCCATGGTCCCGTATTCCGTTGTTGAAAACCCGGGCTTCAGGCGGCTCATCAAGGTATGCGAACCACACTGTTATGGTGACACGAAAACGCATGGCTGAACAAGTTATCCCAAACATGTATGACGTAGTAAAAGAAGAGGTGAAAAGCAAGCTGCAGTCAGCTGAGATATTGGCCATTACAAGTGACACGTGGACGTCCGTGGCTACGGAATCTTACATGAGTGTGACAGCACACTACATCGATGAGGATTGGAGCCTCATCTCAAACGCGCTACAGACTCGAAATAATCGATTCTGAATCTCAAGAATCGGAATCGAATCGATTCTTGAAATTTGAATCGATACCCAGCCCTACTTCTTAGATAAACACTTCCTGTGTCGCTGGAATGGTGACAAAATAAAAGCCTGCAACATTAAAAATATGGCTTTCAAAATAAAAGCATGGAGGGAACTGTTATTTTAACACCATCAAAACAGAGGCTTGTCAAAAGTGATGAACTGATCAACAGACCTTTAGAAGAGTAATTTACACACAATTCGGTATAAATACATAACATGCACATGCATAGCACATGCCTGTGCTCAGCACAAGGTCATTTTTTATAAAAGCTTTCATCCATGAGAAATAATCCAATTAACTGAGCAGCCTTGGAGGACTGCACTCTGAATGCTTTTCTAGAATTTCTGAAGCTCTCTTCCTGCTCTGTCTGAATAATAAGTCAGAGGACATCCTGGGGACAGTATCCGGGTTTCTCTGGTCTGTCCGATGACTCCTCTCCTCTGGAATGCTGTGAATGTGGATCTGCTGGAGTCATTCCCTCAGACTCACGGTTCCTGATGATGTTACATCAGAGTTTCATTTATCATTTGTGAAGTCTGCCGTCACTCCCTAGAACACAGGGAAGCTGGATATATAGTAGAACCCAACCTGTCAGATAGTTTGAGAACCTCAGCCCAGTCTGATACCACCTTAAGGAGGTCTGACCAACCAAAACCAAACTTCAAGCTGTGATTGGTCAGCAATGTGGAGGTGAGGCAGTGTGCTTCTTCTTTTAGTTCTTCGGCTGTTGATTTTTTTTTTCACCATGAAAACATGAAATCTTGTACAGATTTTCTGAAAAATCTGAGCTGTCTCCCCTTAAACAACATCATGTCTTCCTCTTTTCCTGGAAACCTTTTGTCTTCACAGTCCTGTTTGGTTTCTAGTGTGGGCCAACAGTTGGTCTGTAGAACTAAATCTGAGACACCAGAAGGTCAGACTCGCTGTTCTTTTGTGGTTTTGAACAGTGTGTTTAGTGCTTTATCTGCTGGTTTCTGGTCTCAGACCTCGATGGTCAGACGTGATTTCTGTTCTGAATGGAGGAGACACTGATGCTCATTTTCAGACCAGAGGGAGGACGAGGAAGACTCAGGGGGAAAGTACAAAGATCTGAGGAACAAATGGAGACCTCCACAGGTCGAGCAGTGGTGGTGTGAACTGGACCTAAATGATGGACGTTGGTTTGGTTACAGAAAGAATCATCTAAAACTCAACAAGAACTTAGGAGGCAGCATTGACTCTCAAATTTCATTTTTATTTTATAAATTAGCAGCAATATACACATGTATTTGTTCTTATTGTTGGTTTGTTTTTTAATGGTAGGAGCACTGCTGCTTTTCCTAATAAAGTGAAAGGAACTCATTTAGTCTCATTTTATGGATCCTGTGTTCCTACATTTGTGGGAGAAGATTATTTAAAGATCAGTGAAGTTATTGTAGAAATGATGATGCGAGTTCTGTCTGCGAAACCACAAATGCAGATAAAACTGGCAATACATGTTTTTGATTTTTATTCTTCTTTTATCAATAATATCCATGATGAGTTGTTCTTCAAGATAAATGAGGTTCTATGAACAATCTGCCTTGTACTGAATGAATAATAATAATTGTTGTTGTTATTTATTATTATTATTATTATTAGAAGTGTAACGGTACACAAAAATCACGGTTTGGTTCTCAGTTAAGGGGAAAAATGAAAACAAAACCTGCTGATATCAGAGCTGGTCTGACTTTCTGGCTGAAGTGTGGATGAGAAGAAGCTTCATAACGGGCTCTATCACCTAAAATAGGAAATATATTTTAATGTAATTGCTTTTTTTTAAAAATAATACCATTTAGTTAGGCTCTTGTTTACCAGCATGAATATACTAGTAGGCTAAAAAAAACACAATCTAGTCATTTATCTGTAGCAAAGAGCACAGCAGTAATGTAAAGTTACTGTAAGCTGACCTTCATCAGTTTAAAACCTCAGTTCTGAACAACGGAGTATGGCCGTAGATCTGCTGCTATGAAAACACCATGGACTTGGTTATTGCTTTAGCCCGTTCTGAAATGCTCGGCAGGGTTTGATGAAATGATGCTGGGAGCATCGTTTGTACAGTTCTGTTTTTTCCTAGCAGTAGGGATAGCTATACTTGGATGGAGCTTTTTCTAATGTGTGTCTAAGTTTGAGGTGTTGCTGGATGCAGCTGAGGACCGCTTCACAGTGTCGGCATACGGCTTTCGTCTTGTCCACTCGTTCTACTTTTTCATACTTCACTGGGAAACTGAAGTGATCCCAAACTGGTGATTTTAATGACGCCGGAGCGTCTTCCAGCTCTAGCTTCTTCTAGTTGTTGCTAGCATTAGCCATGAAGCTCCGGCAGGAGGAATAACGATCCGTCACATCCTGTGGTTCCCTGGAAACTCCTGCTTGTTTTTAGCTCCCCAATACTACGCGACTGTAAGCCAGAGAAGGTCCAAGGCAGCTGTGGGCACTACGAAGTTTTAGGTTTCGCAATTAAAACAATTCTGTACATTGGCCATTCTTAATAGTCTTAAAATTTTTGTACGAGGTACACCTCTGTACCAAACCGAATGGGCCTGTACTGAACGTTTCGGTACGAATACGTGTACCGTTGCATCCCTAATTATTATAAGAATTGTTATTATTATTAAACTGAATCTGTGCTGAGAAGTTTTGGTGTAAACTTGGAAGAAATGGAAACTGTTGAATCTGTGGAACCTTTTTCTAATCAATCGATGATCTATTGGCAGGACTACCTTCCCAGCCAGCAGGACATCCTTCTGGCCAGAAAGCCCACTAAAGGCATCCACGAGTACAACTTTGAGATTAAGAATGTGCCCTTCAAAATGGTGGACGTCGGCGGTCAGCGCTCTGAGAGACGACGCTGGTTCGAATGCTTCGACTCCGTCACCTCCATCCTCTTCCTCGTCTCCTCCTCTGAATATGACCAGGTGAGTCTATGACAACTCCGTTTCACTGAAACCTGGAGCAGAAGATCTCGCAGTAGAGTGAGACAAGCTGTAGGTTTCTCCTAAAGATGTGGTCTTCAGCACAGAGGCTTGGAGATCTCCTGGTAATTTAAGTAGAAGATGTTCAGGTGCTTCAACTCATGAAACTTTGTACATCTGCATGAAACCTCTTGACTGCCAAATCATCACATCTTCTCAGGACACTCTACATAGCACGTCCAGAACCTTCCAGTATCATAGAGAAGCTGAACAGCCACTGAAGCAGCACTTTGACAGTAGGGAAGGAGAAACTGTCCTGACCAGTCTGGTGAAGAAGGAACAGAAAACATGCAGCTCCAGAAGTACCAGCTGAAAGGTATCAGGACACAAAGTAGGAGGAAGGAAGACACAAAAGCTCAGGCAGAGAACAGTGGAGATACTGAAAGATTCTTATAGAGCAGATCTTCCACCTGATCAAGGTCTGCTGATGTTCAGGTGGTCTGGACTTCATGAGTTCTCCTGGTGGTCCACTTCTCCACCAAGCTGCATGCAGTAGGGCTGATAGTTTCTGTATATCTTGCTGACATACGTAGAACAGAGCTGACTACATTCTTCAGAGAAGCAGAACCAACAGATCACTTAAGTTTGTGCAGTAGAACAGGGCTGTAGAACCAAAGTCCACTTTGTGCATTTCTGTTTCGAAATCTGGGAAAAGCTTCTTCCTACATTCTGGTTTGGTTTGAGGTATTCCTGCAGTGGACAGCTTTGACCAGGGAACCACTTTGAAATGTTCTCACTGTATTAAAAAGCTAAGAGAACATATTGCCATAGTTAGAAGCCAGTTTTGTCTCAGGTCTTTCTGCAGGTAGAGCTCAACCAGCTTCTTCCTCATTCCAGAACACTCGTCTCTGTTACTTTAACCTCACATATCTGCCTTCTCCAGGTGTCTGATGGAGGACGGCAGACCAACCGGCTCAGTGAGTCCTCAACATCTTCGAGACCAATTGTCAACAACCGGCGTGTTCAGCAACGTCTCCATCATCCTGTTCCTCACAAGACGGACTCCTGGAGAGAAGGTCAAGCAGTATCGATTCAAAGATATTTCCCCTGAGTTCTCGGTGACCCACCAGCCTGTGGAACGTCCAGGGCTTCTGGTCGAATGCTTTCGCAAAAAGCGCCGCGAGCAGCAGCAGAAGCCGCTGTACCACCACTTCACCACGGCCATCAACACCGAGAACATCCGGCTGGTGTTCCGTGACGTCAAAGACACCATTTTGCACGACAACCTCAAGCAGCTGATGCTGCAGTGAGGGAACTGACCGGAGGAGGGCGATGGAAAGTGGTTCCACGGTGCCTTTTCCTAAGCAGAGCGGCGTTCCCCTCCTCATTGACTGTAATCAGCACCACTACTACCCTCCACGCTTGCTCTCTGCCTTACTGTTCACTGTGACTTTAAACAGACTTCTGCTGAGAGCTCCGGTCTTCTGACCTTCAAACCACTGTAAATGACCTCTAACCCCACTCTTCTTCTATGGTGTTTCTCCTATGTGTTGGTCTGGTTGCCTTCTTTCCTCTGCGGCTCGGAGTCTTTCTAGGTTTTAAAGCCGTCAGCAGGTGTTTGCAGATGTTCCTTCTGTCCAGAACCCGCATAGTTTTGTCTTCTGTTCTACAGCTGCTTTCCACTGGCGCTTGGTGATGACATCACTGGTTTGGGTGGGGTTACTTCCTGTGAACAGGTAGACCAGGGCTAACTCAGACACACATAGGAACACTTACTGCAGATTCCTCTTGAGTTTTCTAATGCTGCATTTCTTTTTCTAATCTGCTTCTAGACGACTGTTACTTATTTAAAGAGGTGGTTTGGATGGACCACTAGCGCCATGCTAACAGGCTACTGCAGGGCCACATGTTGTACTCTGCTGTTTCTCAGGGCACGTTATGAACCACTTCTAGATGATTTGAACCCATTGAGTCCAGGAACAGATTTGTGTTTGTTGTTCTGAAAGATGCTTCGAAAGCAGAACTCCATCCATCTTCAGCCTGGAGCATGTCTGACCATCAGGGTCTGGACAGAAAGATCTCCTGATTGCATTTCCATCTGGAATTAATGTGGTTTATATCTGTGCACCTGGTACTAAATACCTGGTCAGACCTCCAGGTTTACATCAGTACAGTGGAGATATGTGGACATTTGACTGTTGCTCAGAGAAAATCAGACATTTGAGGACGTCAGCATGAATTCTGAGGGTTTCATCACAGATGTTTGTTCCCAGTTTTCTTAAGTTTCATCGACCAACAGTTGATGATTTAAGAACATAATTGGCATGTTAATTTCTGGTGAAAATGGTTAATTAGTTATGTCACCATGCAAGTGTATTCAAAGTGCCCTTTACACAACTCTGAACCAAAGACGTCCAGGTCAGAGATCAGCTGTTGAGGCCCATCCACTGGTGGTTGGATGGTTGAAGGTCACCAGAGCTTCCTCAGACCTCATCATTCCTGCTGCCATGTTTCCTGTGTGCAAACCCAGACAGAACACATTTAACATCAGGACATGGCTTACAAACACTAGATATAAATATTCCAGCTGTAGGAGAAGGTCAGTCCATCAGTGCTGAACTCTGTGGATCTCCAGGAGTCTCACTGCTTCCAGATCTTCTGGGGTAAACAGCGAGTCACCGCTGGAAGAATCCTGGAGTTTAAATGTCTAAAAAAAAAAAACTTAGTGAAGCCCTGATGGATGTCCAGGTTGAAGATGGTCGGATCTCTGCTGAAGTCACATGGAATCACGTGGTTTATCTCCACTTCAGCTAAGAAGGTGCAAAAAGCTGTTTTTTTTTTGCAGTTTTTTTCTTCCTCTGAGTAAAATTGCCAACTGAAGTGTTGTATTATTCAGATCATTTTAATTTTTAAAGGTACCTGTCTTTATTTCCACACATCCTTAGTTAAACTAAAGTGAAGCAGCTTGATGTTCTGAAGATCCTCAGTAGGTCTCCTGGCTGCTCTCAGTGTATAAATCTATGTACAGTTCACTTTGTCCTCTAATGTCTAATATATGGTGTATTCCTCTCAGTACTAACAGCTGCTGGAACGCTCCACTCACTTCCTGTATGACTCTTTATTTAAAGCTATTGCTGGTAGCTTCTGGTGTTCTAGGAGAAGTTTCTGCTGCTCAGCTTCCTCCAGATGAACTCCAAAGTCCTCCATGTCTGCAGTGTTTCATGCTAACATTAGCAGCTAAACGACAGAGTTAGCATTCTGCTTCATGCTAACATTATCAGCTAAACAACAGAGTTAGCATGAAGCAGAATGCTAACATTATCAGCTAAACAACAGTTAGCATGAAGCAGAATGCTAACATTATCAGCTAAACAACAGAGTTAGCATGAAGCAGAATGCTAACATTATCAGCTAAGCAACAGAGTTAGCATGAAGCAGAATTCTAACAGTAGCAGCTAACAGCTAAACAACAGTAGCAGAAGCAGAATGCTAACATTATCAGCTAAACAACAGAGTTAGCATGAAGCAGAATGCTAACATTATCAGTTAGCAACAGAGTTAGCATGAAGCAGAATTCTAACAGTAGCAGCTAAACAACAGAGTTAACTTTCTGCTTCATGCTAACAGTAGCAGCTAAACGACAGAGTTAGCATTCTGCTTCATGCTAGCATTAGCAGCTAAACACAGAGTTAGCATTCTGCTTCATGCTAACATTAGCAGCTAAACAACAGAGTTAGCATTCTGCTTCATGCTAACATTAGCAGCTAAACAAAGTTAGCATGAAGCAGAATGCTAACATTAGCAGCTAAAAAAAGAATTAGCATTCTGCTTCATGCTAACATTAGCAGCTAAACAACAGAGATAGCATTCTGCTTCATGCTAACATTAGCAGCTAAACAACAGAGTTAGCATTCTGCTTCATGCTAACATTAGCAGCTAAACAATAGAGTTAGCATTCTGCTACATGCTAACATTAGCAGCTAAACAATAGAGTTAGCATTCTTCTTCATGCTAACCTTAGCAGCTGTTCTTTCCTGACTGCAGCAAATCTCTGATGAAACTGAATATAAAAAAAAATGTTTCAGAGACTTTTCTGCTTTAATCATTTTTCTAAATTAGAACCTACAAAACCTGACAGCAGAATGAGAAACCATCTGAAGACCAAACCTTTATAGTTCTAAAAGTCTCATTATCTCCAGAATGACCCCATTCAGATCTGATCAGGATGTTATAATTGTTATTATCAGAAAAAATTCCTGGTAACTGTTTTGATCGTTTAATTCTGACTTTTTGTTCAGTTCCCTGTTTTGATGGACGCTGTTTCAGGTTTTCAGTGTGTCTTATAGAAAAGATGCAGATTTCTGGTCTCCAGATAGAATAAATGGAGGACAGAGGTTTGGATCTGTAGTTTCTACTGATCACCTTTTCATCAAACTATTCATTCAGCAAACACTCAGAGAAACAGGTCACACGATTAGCTGAGACTATTTTTAGGTGGAGGCTTTGAGTTCTCTGACATCTCGCTGTTTGTTCCTCTTCCAGCCACAGGATGAATCAGTCTGACACTTGTTCAGGTTTAAGTCTTGTAGCTTCAGATTCCGTCCTTTAGACCAACATGGATTCTGCTGTCGTCTGAGCGTGAAGCAGTGAAGTCACATGATGGCTCTGGTGTTTTCCAACGGTTGGAAAGAGGAAGCTGAGTTTGTCAGACTTGGCAGCGTGATTCTGTCGCACTGAAAGCTTCTGTCTGCTGCTGGACTAAAGCTGAAGCTGCAGAGTCTCTTTGTCTGGACTGGACAGTAAATCCACGTCATCCCTTCAGACCAGAGCATGAAGTCAGACTGGCCTTTATGCTGCTGAACAAACTGTTTCAGTTCTACAGCTCAGACTGCATGTTGTCACCGGAGCAGATGTTCTGATGTTCTGAACGCTGCTCAGCTCTCTCTAGTGTTTCACATCATAACTGGACCTGACATAAAGACGGTTCTCAGTAAGGAACTTTTACTAAACCTCCAGCAGCATCAGGAGTCCACAGGAAGTGAAGTCTGAGCAGTACTGAGATCCAGCAGGAAGTTCACGAATTCATGATGACCAGCTGTGGAAAACTAAAAGCTGCTGCTGTAATGTTTAGTCAGAATGATCCGTTCCTCTGAGTGTCGTCCACAAAGATACAGGACTTAGACTTAGCATGGAAATACAGTTTGGCTCATGTTGATGTGTGCAGGTCAGTGGAGTTAGTGGGTTTGGGTTAACTGCCACATTGATCGGAGTAGAACTGTATTGATCATGTGAGACCAACGACTGCTGAAGGCAGCTGAGAAACTTCATAATAAACTAGTAAAGTCTAAAGTAAACGTTCCACAGATCCAGACATTCACATCATGGTAAAGATCAGCTGCTGCTGGTTTCAGTCCGTTAATAATGAAGGGAACAAAACTGTCTTAAAGCACAACAGTTAGTTTTAAAGCTTTTATCAAAGTACAGCAGACCTTATTTCTCAGCACAGAATGGTTCAATCCAAAAGTCTTCATATTTATTTTTTTATTTGACCAACTAGTTTCTTCTGGCTGGAAATGACCGTAAGACTCTGTTAGAGATGTCAGCCATGATTTATACACTTTGTTGTTCTTTTTTTTCTAAATCACCATTTCATGGGTCACTAACTGACTAGTAGGTTAGTAGTCACTAGTCCTGTGGGTTTTTAGTCCTAACTAGTAACTGAGTAGAGAAAAGCTGCATCAGCTGTTCTCAGTTTCTTAGAACCCACCAGGCTGTGGGGTTTGAATAATGAACATATTTATTATCGTTATTAATCTCTAACTGTGTGTCTGATTGTCTGATTTCCAGCCAGCAGACTCTCATTGGTCGAAAATAAACCTCTAAATCTGGTCTGCTGTAAACGACTCGTGTTTCAGGACTAGAGGCCTCACTGAGCTTCATGTTCAGTCTGAAGGTTTTTATGAAGTGAATCTCTGTCAGAGAACAGCGCCCCCTGGTGATCAGCTGTGTACAGCCCTCCTCCACACATCGATCATTGTCTGATAATTAACTGTTACAGTGTTGGATGGGTTTCTGTTGGAGTTGTTCTGAAGCTTCCGTGCATCTCCACCTCCTCTGATGGAAGGTTCTAGATGGAACTTTAGGAGTTCTGCTCCAGAAGTTCCTCTGATGGAAGCTCTGATCCCCAGAAGCTCCTCTTTCTAAACTCTGCCTTGTTACACTTTTGTGTTCCTGTTTTTTTTTTACACTGCGTCTTTGTGTTGTGTGAACCTGACATTAATGTTCTAAATCAAATATTTAACTCTTTATGACAGTAGAGAGAAAAACCTCATTTTAAAGTGTTTGGTCTGAAGACCCTAAAGAGGAAACTGAGTCCAAACTATGCAACAGCAGTGTTCCTCAGCCGTAACGGTGTTTATTAAATGATGATGCTCTTAATGCCGCTGTCTTATAGAACTGTGTCTTAAAACCGCGTCAGGAAAAGAATCTGCCAAATATTCTGATGTTAGTGCCTCCTTCTGCTCTGCTGTCCGATCATCAACTGTTTGATGCACAAAAGGTCTTCAAGTCGTTCACATGAAGCGTTTCTCTTCCTGTACAGTCTAACTTCTACTCAATAAATCAGCTGTTTTCTAACGCTGCTGCTGTCGCTGACGTTTCTCTTCAACCAGAGAATCTCACATCTGGACTGTTCTGTTCTGGTTCTGTTCAGTCTCCATGAGGCAGATAAAGATGTCTTCATGTTCAACTAAATGTTCAGTCTGAGGAGACGCTCAGAAAACATCCCAGTTCCACTAAAATATATCATTTATACAAATATTTTATTGATAATTAATGATAAAATGTTGGAGGATCAGCTTTCTAAAATCCATGAAACATAAAGTGTTCTTAGCTGAACGAATAAACCAACAGCAACAAACAGCAGCTGATTCCATCCCATAAACACTGTATGTTATTATACAATCTGTTTATGAGTAAATATGATTTGAAACCTCACCGAGGACGTTCTAGAAAGATTCCTTTTCATTCTGATTCTTTCAGACTTTTCCTCATGAAGCTTCTGAACCTTCAATCAGATTTAATGAGTTTCTGAGGATCATCAGACTGATCTGGATTCTGTGCTGAGTGTTTCACAGCTTTTCTCTTCCTGATGAATGGATCTAGAACTAATATTCAGAATAAACTACTAATACTCTGTTCTGCTGGGAAGCCTGCTTTAGGTTTAATAGATGTTTCTGACATTTAGATTTAAAATGTAAATAATAATCAGTCAGTCTTTGGAAATCAGAGTCAGTGCTTTGCTTCTGTTAATGAAACAGCACCAGGGGCCTGTTTCAGGAAGCAGGTTTAACAAACGCGGAGTTTATTCCTCAACTCTGAGTTGATCTACTCTGAGATAGAAAACTCTGAGTTTTCGGTTTCACAACGGCTGATATGAGTTGGTTTAATCCATAGACATAATAAAGAGTAGATGCCGCATCGACCGCTACTGCTTATTAGTGTGTGTGTGTTTACAGTGTTTGCAAAATACCTGTCTACAGTCGAGCTTAATATCAGAATATTCTATTACCTATTATTATTATTATGATCTATTATTCCCGCTATGAATATTAAAATACGCCGAACCATTTGTCCTGTATCATAGCTACATGTATGATGTTTGCAGCAAAAAATAAAAATAAAAACGCGTGAAAATCAGTTTAATATTCCAGAGTTAAGACGGATTAAATGCGCTGTCAAACAGCGCTGAGTGGAGCAGCTGACTGGACCAAGAGGGTGGCCGAATTTCTCGCTCCGCAATAGCCCAAGCGGTGTCTACTCTTGTCTATGGTTTAATCAACTCAGAGTAGTTCACTCGGAGTTACGCGCGTGCACCGCAACTCTGAAAAGACAGCATCAATGGAACCCCGTATTCGACGAGTCACCATGGAAACGGGGAAGCGAAAGGCTGCGTTTTTGAACTGGAGTTTTTAACGCGCTCATATGGCGAGTTTGAACACGTTTTTAGAAAGAAGTGCAACACCGCTGCAGCTGTAAAAAGAGAGAGAGACGGCGTGGAGAACAGCCCCGGATCAATGCGTAAGTTTAAATGTAGTCCTTTGTAATCATAGTAATATTACAGGGAATAACTGTCTGAATAGCAGCCTAGTAAGTTATTTTATTTAGTGAAATCTCGCGGGGGAGAAGCTTAAGATGAATATAAAAACATGTTCAAACAGGTCAGACCTCGCATATCTCATGGAGGTACTTCATGTTGATCAGTTTTACATTGAAAGTATCCTAAATATTAAGTGGCTGTTTGACTTTGCAGTTGTTTTATCCACACATAGCCTAAATGTCTGCATCCATATCATGTCCTGTTAAATAATTAAGCCTATTTAAACTAACACAGACTTCTGCTCAGCCAACAGAAAGAAAGCAGATGCCTGTAAAATGGGGGGTATTAAAGGTCATGTACACACGTGGACAAAATTGTTGGTACCCCTCAGTTAAAGAAGGAAAACCCACAATTCTCACTGAAATCACTTGAAACTCACAAAAGTAACATAAATAAAAATTTATTGAAAATTAAATAATCAAAATCAGCCATCACTTTTGAATTTTGATTAACATCATTTATTTTAAAAAACAAACTAATGAAATAGGGCTGGACAAAATGATGGTACCCATAACTTAATATTTTGTTGCACAACCTTTTGAGGCAATCACTGCAATTAAACGATTTCTGTATTTGTCAATGAGCGTTCTGCAGCTGTCAACAGGTATTTTGGCCCACTCCTCATGAGCAAACAGCTCCAGTTGTCTCAGGTTTGATGGGTGTCTTCTCCAAATGGCATGTTTCAGCTCCTTCCACATATGTTCAATGGGATTCAGATCTGGGCTCATAGAAGGCCACTTTAGAATAGTCCAACGCTTTCTCTCAGCCATTCTTGGGTGTTTTTGGCTGTGTGTTTTGGATCGTTGTCCTGTTGGAGACCCATGACCTGCGACTGAGACCAAGCTTTCTGACACTAGGCAGCACATTTCTCTCCAGAATGCCTTGATAGTCTTCAGATTTCATCGTACCTTGCACACTTTCAAGACACCCTGTGCCAGATGCAGCAAAGCAGCCCAAAACATTACTGAGCCTCCTCCATGTTTCACCGTAGGGACAGTGTTCTTTTCTTCGTATGCTTGGTTTTTGAGTCTATGAACATAGAGTTGATGTGCCTTACCAAAAAGCTCCAGTTTGGTCTCATCTGTCCAAAGGACATTCTCCCAGAAGCTTTGTGGCTTGTCAACATGCATTTTGCAAATTCCAGTCTGGCTTTTTTATGAGTTTTTTTTCAGCAGTGGTGTCCTCCTTGGTCGTCTCCCATGAAGTCCACTTTGGCTCAAACAACGACGAATGGTGCGATCTGACACTGATGTACCTTGGCCTTGGAGTTCACCTTTAATTTCTTTGGAGTTGCTCTGGGCTCTTTGGATACAATTCCAACGATCCGTCTCTTCAATTTGTCATCAATTTCCTCTTGCGGCCACGTCCAGGGAGGTTGGCTACTGTCCCGTGGGGTCTTGAACTTCTGAATAATATGAGCCACTGTTGTCACAGGAACTTCAAGCTGTTTAGAGATGGTCTTATAGCCTTTACCTTTAAAGATGTTTGTCTATAATTTTTTTTCGGATGTCCTGGGACAATTCTCTCCTTCGCTTTCTGTTGTCCATGTTCAGTGTGGTACACACCTTTTCACCAAACAGCAGGGTGACTACTTGTCTCCCTTTAAATAGGCAGACTGACTGATTATGAGTTTGGAAACACCTGTGATGTCAATTAAATGACACACCTGAGTTAATCATGTCACTCTGGTCAAATAGTTTTCAATCTTTTATAGAGGTACCATCATTTTTTGTCCAGGCCTGTTTCATTAGTTTGTTTTTTTAAATAATTATGTTAATCAACAATTCAAAAGTAATGGCTGTTTTGATTATTTAATTTTCAATAAATTTTTATTTATTGTTACTTTTGTGAGTTTCAAGTGATTTCAGTGAGAATTGTGGGTTTTTCCTTCTTTAACTGAGGGGTACCAACAATTTTGTCCACGTGTGTATGCATACATCCATCCATCCATTTTCCTCCGCTTAGCCGGGGCCGGGTCGCGGAGGCAGCAGGCGAAGCAGGTCGTTCCAGACGTCCCTCCCCCCAGCAACGCTTTCCAGCTCTTCCTGGGGGATCCCGAGGCGTTCCCAGGCCAGACGAGATATGTAATCCCTTCCAGCGATTTCTGGGTCTGCCCCGGGGTCTCCTCCCAGACGGACGTGCTCGAAAACCTCCAAGAAAGTCTCCCTGGAGGCATCCGAATCAGGTGGCAACCACCTCAACTGGCTCCTTTCGATGCGAAGGAGCAGCGGCTCTACTCCGAGCTCCCCTCCGGATGTCTGAGCTCCTCACCCTATCTCTAAGGCTGAGTCCGCCACCCTACAGAGGAAGCTCATTTCGGCCGCTTGTATCTGCGATCTTGTTCTTCTCGGTCACTACCCAAGCTCATGACCATAGGTGGGGTTGGAACGTAGATGGACTGGTAAATCGAAGCTCGCATTACGGCTCAGCTCCCTCTTCACCACGCGGTTCGGTACAACGCCTGCATTACTGCTGACGCCGCACCATCCGCCTGTCCATCTCCCGCTCCATTTTCCCATCACTCGTGAACAAGATCAGAGATACTTAAACTCCTTCGCTTGGGGAAGCAAACTCCCCCCCCAACCCGGAGGGAACACTCCACCGGTTTCCGGCAGAGAACCATGGCCTCGGACTTGGAGGTGCTGATCCGCATCCCCTCCGCTTCACACTCGGCTGCAAACCGCTCCAGTGCGTGCTGGAGGTCACGGTCTGGAGGATGCCAACAAAACCACATCATCTGCAAAAAGCAGAGAAGCGATCCTGAGGCTCCCAAACCGAAACCCTCCCCACCACGACTGCCGCCTTGAAAATCCTGTCCATGAAAACCACAACAGGATTGGAGACAAGGGGCAGCCCTGGCAGAGTCTAACACCCACCGGAAACGTGTCTGACTTAATGCCGAGTATGCGGACACAGCTGTCACTTTGGTTGTACAGGGACCGAACGGCCTGTAACAACGAGCCTCGGACCCCATATCTCCCGCAGTGCCTCCCACAAAGCCCCTCGGGGACACGGTCATAGGCCTTCTCCAGATCTACAAAACACATGTAGACTGGCAGGTCATACTCCCATGACCCCCTCAGCAGCTCCGCAAGGGTAAAGAGCTGGTCCGCTGTTCCACGACCGGGACGGAATCCGCATTGCTCCTCCTGAATCCGAGGTTCGACTATCGCCGAATCCTCCCTTCCAGCACCCGAGAGTAAACTTTCCCGGGAGGCTGAGAAGTGTGATACCACGGTAGTTGGCACACACTCTCCGATCCCCTTCTTAAAAATAGGGACCACCACCCCGAGTCTGCCACTCCCCAGGTACTGTACCCGATACCCACGCGACATTGTATAGACGTGTCAACCAAGACAGTCCAACAATGTCCAGAGCCTTCAGCTGGACACTGGGAAATCCTAAAAGAAATTAAAATGACTAATCCCAGTCTGAGGCTGCAAGCACGTCATTAACAGAATATGATTTAAAATGAATTTAACAGATCTCTACATCATTCACCTGCAATCCTGTGGAACTTTTCCTTGATCTTCTGACAGGTTTATGTCCACAATGACGAGTAAAAGTCGTTTCAGAGCCAGGAAAACTTTTCTGACTGTCCTCCATACAGTTGTCTACTCTGCATCTCTGACATCATATAAAAACTTTCATTTGCAAAGAACCGCAGCGCAACACACAATATCTGCTGGATGTGAGAGCATGACTGGTTGGTAATGTAAATGTAAGGACGGATTAGGTTGTTTATGTAGATTATGGACTTGAAACGATTACGAAACGTACCGCTTCAAACCGATAACTGTCCGGAAATGCGAGAACATTATGCTTGGTCTGATAACATCTACCGACGATATTAATGATCTGTGCAGTAATGCTGCTCCTTTATCCACTGGATCGTTAATAAAAGCTGTTCTACGCCGAAAACTCGCTCGCTTACTGACTGAATGAATGAGGAAATGAAACAGCGTGTGGCTGAAAGAGGGCGGAGACGGAGAGAAACTGGAGGTTTTCTCAGATAAACCTGCTGGTGACCAGGTTAGAGTCATAGAGTCTGTTACTGCGGTAACTGACCGAGAGTTGAAGTTACCCCTCTTTGTGAAACAGGCTAGAGTTACCCCTCTGTCTCAGGGTTAAGTTACCTCGCTTTGTGAAACGGAAACTCTGAGTTTCCTTCATTTCAGGGTTAAGAACTCAGAGTTTTCAGTGAACCTGCTTCGTGAAACAGACCCCAGGATTGTTGAAACTGGAATTCTTTCTCTCTGTGAAGGCTCCAGCAAAGCAGTGATGTCAGAATAATAAATTAACAAGATGTTGAAATAATTCTGTAGATTTCAGTTAAATACCAGTAAATGCTAAAAGGAACAATGATATTTAGTACATTTAAAAGAGAATTCTGTCGATTCTGTGGAAGCATCAGAGCCAGGAGAATAAATAATTAATGACTGATTATATTATTATTAATAATATTCCTCACTAATGTACTGACAGCACCCTGATGGATCAGGCTGAATCTGGACAGAAACACGATCATTTTGCAGATTTTATTAAAACAATCATGAAAGTGGTTCAGCAGTAAACAGACAGGAACCTGCCTGGACTCAACTTCAAAATGAAAAAAGTTCTAAAAAAAAACAACCAAACATTTTAAATAAAGGAGATCCAGTGATGAAGCAAAGACTTGTGATTAAACTTCAAGTGAAGTGTGGAGGTTGTTCAGATGTTCTCTACGGAACCAGATCAGGTTCTTCATCTCTGTTCAGTCAATGTTTAGTTCATGAACATGAAACAGAAGAACAACGTGAAGCAGGATCAGTGAGCTGCTCAGGGAGCATCTTGTCCGAACATCAGGAGTCTAACATGTTCTTGTTAGAACATCTACCGAGATGTTCTAACAAGAACATGAGAAGGTCCAGCTGCAGCAGCAGTAAACTCCATCATTCATGCTTCGAAGCTTTCAGGTAAACTGTGGACTTTTCAGTGACGTGTTGAAACGTCCAGACGTTTATCTAAGAACTAAACATGTATGAATACACTAACTCTAAACACACTGACCTGAACACGCTAACTCTAAACACGCTGACCATGGAACACGCTAACTGACCCTGAACACGCTAACTCTAAACACGCTGACCATGAACACGCTAACTGACCCTGAACACGCTAACTCTAAACACGCTGACCATGAACACGCTAACTGACCATGAACACGCTAACTCTAAACACGCTGACCATGAACACATGATCCTGAACACGCTAACAGGAAACATTCTAAACAGTTCTATCATCCAGAACTCCCTCTGCTTCCTCTTATTACTTGACACAATGAACTTTAATTTCTGTAAATTTTCTTCCTTTCAGGTCAACAGATTCAGGATGTTTTTTAATGTTTAGTTAAAACGGTTCTGATTAAATCACGTTCTGCCTGGATGCGTTAAACTGTTTAATATCTGGAACTTCTACTCGATGTTTCCTTCACTAACGCCTGGGTTCAGACCTGGAACATGAACATTACAGGGTTCTAGTCTGTTCGTTAATGCTAGTTAAAGACTAGAGGGTTCTAGTCTGTTCTGTTGATGCTAGTAAAGACTAGAGGGTTCTAGTCTGTTCTGTTGATGCTAGTTAAAGACTAGCAGGGTTCTTAGTCTGTTCTGTTGATGCTAGTTAAAGACTAGAGGGTTCTAGTCTGTTCTGTTGATGCTAGTTAAAGACTAGAGGGTCTAGTCTGTTCTGTTGATGCTAGTTAAAGACTAGAGGGTTCTTAGTCTGTTCTGTTAATGCTAGTTAAAGACTAGAGGGTTCTAGTCTGTTCTGTTGATGCTAGTTAAAGACTAGAGGGTTCTAGTCTGTTCTGTTGATGCTAGTTAAAGACTAGAGGGTTCTAGTCTCTGTTCTGTTGATGCTAGTTAAAGACTAGAGGGGTTCTAGTCTGTTCTGTTGATGCTAGTTAAAGACTAGAGGGTTCTAGTCTCTGTTCTGTTGATGCTAGTTAAAGACTAGAGAGTTCTAGTCTGTTCTGTTGATGCTAGTTAAAGACTAGAGGGTTCTAGTCTCTGTTCTGTTGATGCTAGTTAAAGACTAGAGAGTTCTAGTCTCTGTTCTGTTGATGCTAGTTAAAGACTAGAGAGTTCTAGTCTCTGTTCTGTTGATGCTAGTTAAAGACTAGAGGGTTCTAGTCTCTGTTCTGTTGATGCTAGTTAAAGACTAGACACACGGACTGAAGCAGAAACAGTGAAACACTCAGACTGAACCTGAACTCTCGGCTGATTAGCTCAGTTTAATCTGAATATATTAATCATGTTTTATACGATTTATGGATATTTGAGGATGGTTCAGATCAGGAGTCTGGTTCTGGGTTCTACTGCACTCATCTCTGTTTCCATTCAGTCTGGTCTGTGGACGGTTCTACCAGTGAGGCGTTTTATTCTGAAGGAGACAGGAACTAAAGCTGGTGATCAGAGTTTAGACCCTGCTGTCAGGACTTTGGTTCCGTCATGTTAATGAGTTCTACCCTAAACAACGTGACCTCTTTGGTTCCTTCCTAAGCTCGGTAAAGTGAACAGGGACCCCTGAGATCTGGATCCAGCTGGTGTTCTGGACATCTGGACCTCCTGACTGGATGTTCTTGTCCTTTGAGTCCTGCTGGGGTTCACATGATGGAGGTTCTGGTCCTTATCCTGGTCTGTTGGGCCGGACTGCCCTCCAGAACCAGGTCCACCTCCAGAAAGTCTGGCTGGTCGCCGTCCTGAGATCTTCTCTCCTGTTCTTCAGTGCCGTTGCTTCTGCCTGGTCTTTGGCACAGACCGGACTTAGCCGGACCCACCAGAGCCAGGCAGATGGCGCTGAGGCCCATCCCCACAGCACAGGAGTAGAAAGCAGAACCGTAGTTCTGAGTGAGGTCCACCAACACACCTGGATGGACAGAAGAGACACGTTAGGATCTCCACAGGGAAACAGAAGGACAGTGGAAGGAGCAGAGATGTTACCTCCTAGAGGTGGCCCAGCCAGTCCAGCGAAGCTCTGGATGAAGACATAGACTCCCACACAGGAGGACATCTTCTCAATGCCCACCACGTCCTCCTCGGCCAGCAGGGGGATGTGAGTGGAGGCCACGGTGCCCATGAAGAAGCCGTATAGCGCACAGCAGACCACCAGACCCCACAGGTCCCACACGATGGTAAAGGCCACCAGAACCAGGCACAGCAGAACCACGCAGCCCAGCAGCACCAAGGTCTTCCTGCAGCGGACCCGGTTCAGCACCACCCCGATGGACAGGCGGCCGAAGATCTCAGCCACAGCCATGACGGAGAGCATGTAGGAGGCCACGATGGAGTCCACGCCGCTGCTCTTACTCAGCTCGATGATGAAGAGCTGAGGAGCAAAGAAGCCCCAGCGTAGCAAACAGTCCAAACAAGGAGTACCAGATGAAGGCACCATCTCTCAGCACTGAGAAGTCCAGGAGTTTAGGGCTGGAGGGCTTCAGAGGACCTGCCTCCACCTCCACCGGCTCTCCCTGGTTCTTCTCTAGTGGAGGAGATGATTCCTGGTCCTCCATCAGAGCCTCAACTTCTGCTCCTGCAGTCCTCAGGTCCACGTTGGAGGCTGAGAGGGAGGTGACCCCCGAGTCCTCTGAACCTCCAGATGCACCCGAGCTGATGGAGGTTCTGGTCTGTTCGTTCTCCAGCTCGTAAACCGTCTGCTTCAGAGAGAGTGAGTCTTCCTGTGACCCACCGTCCTCCTTCACAGATGGAGGCTCGATGATGATTGGACGAAGGAGGAGCCCACAGCCAATCACAGAGGCCTGAACCGTTCCCAGAACGACCAGACAGTAGCGCCAGCCAATGTGCTGCTTCAGAGAAGTGAGAGCTGCAAGAAGAAGAGGAGGAAAGTTCAGAGTCTGGTTCAGAATAAATGTTCAGATGTACGAAGAAACCACTGACACATTTCTTATTCTAACATTAGAACCACATCCAGAACAGGAAGAACTGATTCTACCTGCCTGAACTCACCTGGAGCTAATGCAAAGATAGCAAAGGATTCTCCAGAGGAAGCCAGGGAGGTGACGAGGGCTCGACGTCTGGAGAAGTACTGGGCCAGGATGGTGACGGTGGGAGGAAAGTGAGGCAGTAGCCCAGACCTGAATAAGACAGAAGAGAAGACGGCATGGATCAGGACAGGAAGGTACAGCTGCTGGAAGACGAACGGCAGGTAAAGACCAGAAACAGAGGCAGGAGAGGACAGGAAGTAGCTGAGGTCCAGCAGATGATGACAGTGGGGGATCTAGCGGTGCTTCCTGTCCACAAAAAACCATGTTAATATAAACTACAGCAACGAGTTCATCAGTCTAGTTCCTGTTCCATCAAAGCTGCTCTGAAAGGGAACTTCAAGCTTTTGGGAACGTTTAGCTGCTCCAGGTTGTCCTGCTGTCAATCCTTCTAGAAGGTTCAGATAGTGGAGCAGACTTCCTGGATGGTTTTAGAGGCGTTTCACTCATTGGACAGTTCTGGAGGAAACAGTTTTTGTTGTGGACACTAGAAGTCCTTTCGTCTACCAAACACATGGTCCAGCAGCAGTACCTGAGACGATGCCAGTAGTGACGTACATCTCGTTGATGGAGCTGGTGAAGGCAGAGCTGATTGTTCCCAGACTGATGAGGAATCCTCCCATCATCACCACCGGGCGATAGCCGAAGCGGTTGCTGAGGACGGTTGATAACGGAGCTGAGGGTGGAAGAACACTCAGGATTTACTAACATCATCGTTTAACGAAGTTTAAACAACCAGTTCTCCTGCAGGTACCAGCTATAAAACTAATAAACTAAAACTGGGACCTGTTAGGGATGAAAAAGATGAAAAAACGCATTACATGCTGTTTAATGTCAATGAAATTTTGGATTAATCTCATCAGTAAATAATGCCTTCAGGTCAGCATCAGCAGACATTTCCCTAACCCAAACCAAATCCTCAACAAAGTCCTGTAATGTGAATGAAGACAAACGTGTCTGGTTTGTAGAAGGACTCCGACATGTCCCTGTTTCCTGGTCTAACATCTGCAGGTACATTTAGTACTTTTTTATTACCACGTCTGTAGAAAGTCCGCTAAAAGCAGAAAGCCCAGGTGATAGAGCTCACTGACCAGTGAAGGTAAAGACAAAGACACAGATGGAGATGATCCAAGACACTCGGCTGTTGCTTTCTCCAAACTCCTCCATCAGATCCTGGAGGAAGACTCCGAGACTCTTCAGGGTCCCGTAGGTACAAACCTCCACCAGGAAAAAAGCCAGAGCCACCACCCATCCCCAGCCGCCATCAGGAACTCTGAGTAAAGGTTTGGACCCAGACAGCGCTGGGCGTTGGTCCCCCTCATGGCTACCTGGACACAGGAACACGGAAACGTCCTTCTGAAGTCAAAGCTGCTGGATGTCGGACCAGAAACAGCAACATTTTCTCTGTCATGTTTGATGAGCTCCTGCTAACTATCACTCTACTTCCTTAGTTTAACGTAACCGACAGACAAACAGGAAATTCAGTACCAGGAAATGTTTAACTGCATGGAAAGGTCCACCCTCAGGTAGCTTAGGGTTAGTGGTGTTAGTAGGGTTAGTAGAGTTAAGTAAGGTTAGTAGGGTTAGTGTTAGTGTTAGTAGTGTTTAGCCCACATGTCGTGTTCCTGTGTTTTTTTTCTATAATTGCCGCTCTTTCTAACTGTATTTATTGTATTTTTATCGGATTTTATTCTATTTTTATTTATTTCTTTATTGTAATCTATATATTTTTCCAAGCACCAAATGGAGCAGCACTCCCAATTTCGTTGTATACCCGTGTACAATGACAATAAAGGCTTTCTATTCTATTCTATTCTGTTCTATCTGCTGCTGACACGCTGAGAACGGCGTCTCAAAAGTGATGATGATGGAAACAGCTGATTCCAGAGCTGCTCCTGTAAACATCTGTGATCCCTTCAGCTGAGTTCATGCAGAGCAAATGTCTCATTGTAAATCTCTTAATGCCTCAGACACACATCAGATATATCCTTCAAACGTCTCCATCCATTCTGGCTGTTAAACAGGCAAACCTCCACTAGGGGTGCCAGAGGACTGAAAACATCCTGCTGAGGTTTAAGTTCTCGCTCGAAGCTCGGCGCTAAAAGATAAAATAATAAATCAGATAACAGATGGGTAATATAAGGACACATTAATGCCATCTTAAAGCGCTGATAGCAGACATTTAGAGAATCATCTAGAACATCTCCTTTAGTCCAGATCTGCTCTGTGGTTTTATAAAAAAAGCTAAACTCCCAAAATCTAAGCATGTGCTGGTAATGACTAAAAAAAAAAAAAAAAAAAAAGAATAAATAATACAACAGGTTATCGGTAGTAGGGTTAGTAGTTCTAGAAGAGGTTAGGGGTTCGATGATGTCTGTTCAGAATACTTCACATGTTAAACAATCAGGGAAACTTCAGGAAACTATGAATGTTTTAGAAGTTGTGAGAAATGGATCTCTGAGTATTTATTCCTTCATTATTTAACTTTTAGTTTGGTTTTATTTATATTCCTCTTATCTCCAAATGATCAATAATCAATGCAGTAATCAGTTTACTGATATGATCTGAACTGGACCACATTAGAACCCTGGACAGGTAAACAGAATAAACACACCTGTCCTCAGGTAAACCCACCCTGAGCCCACCCAGCAGCAGCTTTTATTTCAGGTTTACTGAACACAGAGTTTAGATTTATTCACTTTTTCATTTGTTTCAGGGATTTTTTATTCTTCATAAGAGTTCGGAATAATTTAATCAACATCAGCAGCAGGAATCCACAAGAAGAAGAGGCACTTCCTGTTTACGGATCAGTACAAGACTAGATTATAATCATTATATTATCTATATTATCCTCCATCTACTATTTACTGGTTAGAGTAAACACCAAAATAGAGTAAACTTCCTGTTTACACCTTTACCTGCTACTATATGACCTAGAATCATTATCAGAACTACATTATCTATCTACAGGGAGCGTAAACGTTGTGGTTCTTCCTCCAGGTTTCAGCTTTTACCCGCACTGCGACGATGAAGATGATGAAGAAGAAGAAGATGATGATGAAGATGATGAAGAAGAAGATGAAGATGATGATGAAGATGATGAAGAAGAAGATGAAGATGATGATGAAGATGCAGCTCCGCGGTTTATTCCTGTCAACTACATTTACTATAACACATTACATATTATTGTGTTTTATATTATTATACAGTATTGTATATTATAATTTATTTTATGTATTATTTCTTTATATTATATATTAATATATAATTTTATACTGAGTAGAACTGAGGAGCCTAAACTCACTGAACCGTTTCTTCTTCAGATAAACGTTTATTTACCGGTAACCGGAGCCGCTCAGGACGTCTGCCTTACCGTGAGAGCAGCAGAAAGCCCGGTCCGGTCCGGTCGAACCGAGGTTTTATTCCGTCGTCATGTCAGAGTTTAGAGCAGCTCAGACAGAAACGGTCCCGGTCCCGGTCCCGGTCCCGGTGAACGTCCTCCTCCGGCCGGAGAACTTTGATCCACTCTGCAGCATCTTCTGCCGTTACCGGATCACTTCCGGCTCTTCACCGGCTCCAGCCGGTATTCAAACGTGGCCGCGCCGTTCGTGAACGCGCACGGTTCCCCTCGTGATGGAGAGTGCGCACGCTGCTGCTGTGTGATGCGTTCATGTCGGCGGGAAAATGAAACATCACATAAATACAAACTACAGCTGGATGGGTGAATGTGTGTGCGCGTGTGTTTTTGCGCGTACGCGCGTTCATGTGCGTGCTGGTGGTGCATGAACGCGTTTCTCAACAGTCAGAAGCGTTTTTTTCCGTTTTCCAGTCGGACGTGAACGCGGCTGCAGCGCGTCCTGGTTCGCTACGTGCATTTGTGTGCAGCGTGCACGCGGCTGGATGAACAAGTCCAGCATCATTCCGTTGGTTTTTATTTTAGCAGGAATCCTCCAACTAGAGAACCAGGATTCATATGAACCTGGACGCAGCACCGGAACTAAACCCTGACGACACTTTATAGAACCGGAAGTCCTCTTTACCTGGATATTTATCCACCTGTGGTTTCCTGTAGGACTTCATTCTGAGGGAAATCTAGTGAGGGAGCTTCTGGCCAGAGATGTTTCTGGACGACATGTTTACTTTATTTTTTAACCCTCTATGGTACAGCGTTGCCACATGGCAACAACCCCATTTTAAGCTTTCTACACACACATAATACATCCCCAGTTATGATGCAATGCATTAAAAGAAGTGGGGTTCTAAGTTAACCAATAGCAGTGTTTAAATTTGTCACATGACTTTCTGGAGGCCAGTTTGAAACCCCTTGGCTGAATCCCCAAACCCCCCCTACACACTCCCCCTCCACTACCGAGTGTCACTCCAAAGAAGTCACACTCACAGCTGTGGAGGGCACCTATTATTGAAGGGGGAGGGTATAAATACGATCGGCAGGAATGGGACGCCCCTGTCGCCTCACCGGAAAACGGAAGACGTCATCGCCATGGTAACACAAAGACGCCTACTGTCATGGCTGTAGCGCTGTGGCACAGGTTGCAACTAACAAGGATCGCTGCTGCTTCCAGAAGACGAACGCATCCCACTTTTTTTCACTCACATTTTTTCCAATCCTATTATCTGGTATTTCAGATCCAACAAATGAATAAATGAATTAATTCTGTCAGTTGTGTTCAAATTTTAAGGTGTCAGGGGGTGCACAATTAAATCAAACGTCAGCCGAGAAGAAGATTTGTTTCTTTTGTTTTATCTTTTTTCACCACTCTTTTTGTGATGTTCTGTCAGTGTGAAAAAGGCGTGGGAGAAATAAAGAACGCATGTAGAACTTACATCTATATGTTGTTTCCTCCTCCATTTGGACGTTGCACTTCCTGAAAAAGTTGTCCAGAGTGAGCATCGATGCAGACTCGCTATTTAAGGGCTGAGCAGTCCACTCTCCCTCTGCACTACGCGGTTTGGGACGGCCCTTAATATGGAGGAGCCTCCACGGGAACGCGCAAACGGAGGGGTAGTGTGTAGGGGGCGGTTTGGGATTCAGCCCTTTTCTGCAGACATCATTGACGGGAGGAGCCTCACCATTTGACTCCTAAAAATTCACCAAAAAAAGTTTTTTTTTCAAAGTTTTTCAACGGGGAAAAATATACACTCAATAATAGGCGAGTTAAGTTCATTTTTATGTAGTTTCTTGCACTGTACTTGATCAATAAATAATAGAAATGTTAAAAATGTGTACAGACACACAATCACACCTACGGACAATTTAGAGTAACCAATTAACCTCAGCATGTTTTTGGACTGTGGGAGGAAGCCGGAGTACCCGGAGAAAACCCACGCATGCACAGGGAGAACATGCAAACTCCATGCAGAAAGATCCCAGGCCGGGATTTGAACCGGGGATCTTCTTGCTGTAAGGCAAAGTGCTAACCACTTACTCCACTGTGCAGCCGCTAGCCTGGCATGTTGATAACATTTTGTATTTAGTTATACACCTACTTTGCAATTGCACTGGTGTACCCTGATCTTCTATAGTCTATAAACTATAATAATACACTTTGTGAGTCCTTTCCACGTTGAATATGATGATATTTGACACATCTTTCTTCCATTTACAGCATGAATGCAATTTTTTTTATGGTAAATCACAGAAAAAGCTGAACTAGCTCTCCCTCTAGATGATAGTGAAGATGACAAAGGATTCAGTGACGAGAAAAATGAGCTGCTGGAAACACAGTAGAGTGAGAGTGATGAAGACTATGAGCCAGAGAATGAGGACAGTGGAGACAGTGAGGGCAGAGACAGTGAAGTGACAGACAGGTATTAGCAGTAAGAGAGTTTAAAATGTAGATGACAGTCATGTTCAGCCTCCATTTATGTATTGCATTAAACTATTAGTTTAGTTAGCTACTGGGGATTGTTTATACTATAACATGAGTTTTAAAATAAATGTTATTTACAATTTTAAACAAAACTCTGTTTTCATTACGTTCCATGATGGTACGGTGTTGCCATATGGCAACGAACCCTAAAAACTACTAAAAAAATAATATTTTTTGAAAATGTCTCTTAATTATGTTTACTTGATGTGTTTTACTACAAAAAACACCCCAAACATTTTTTTACCAACTGGGATCATAGTGCGTACCATAGAGGGTTAATTCATTTTATCTGATTGTTTTGTTTTTATCTGTTTTATATCTTCAATGTAGCACTTCAAAATTTTGCCTCAATAAAAATGAATTACATATAAAATATATTATTATTTAATTTTTTGCTAATGAAAGAAAACATGAAAAACCCTAAACATTATCCTTTAGTCCAACTCTATCCTTTAGTCTAACTTTAACTTTTAGTCTAACTAACCTTTAGTCTAACTTTAACTTTTAGTCTAACTAACCTTTAGTCTAACTCTATCCTTTAGTCTAACTCTAACCTTTAGTCTAACTTTAACTTTAGTCTAACTAACCTTTAGTCTAACTAACCTTTAGTCTAACTCTAACCTTTAGTCTAACTTTAACTTTTAGTCTAACTAACCTTTAGTCTAACTCTAACCTTTAGTCTAACTCTATCCTTTAGTCTAACTTTAACTTTTAGTCTAACTAACCTTTAGTCTAACTCTAACCTTTAGTCTAACTAACCTTTAGTCTAACTCTAACCTTTAGTCTAACTTTAACTTTTAGTCTAACTCTAACCTTTAGTCTAACTAACCTTTAGTCTAACTCTAACCTTTAGTCTAACTTTAACTTTTAGTCTAACTCTAACCTTTAGTCTAACTAACCTTTAGTCTAACTAACCTTTAGTCTAACTCTAACCTTTAGTCTAACTTTAACTTTTAGTCTAACTTTAACTTTTAGTCTAACTAACCTTTAGTCTAACTCTAACCTTTAGTCTAACTTTAACTTTTAGTCTAACTTTAACTTTTAGTCTAACTAACCTTTAGTCTAACTCTAACCTTTAGTCTAACTAACCTTTAGTCTAACTAACCTTTAGTCTAACTCTAACCTTTAGTCTAACTTTAACTTTTAGTCTAACTTTAACTTTTAGTCTAACTAACCTTTAGTCTAACTCTAACCTTTAGTCTAACTAACCTTTAGTCTAACTTTAGCCCTTTACGGACACTAACCAGCTCCATGTTAAACTTCTGTTAAAAGCAGCTTCATCACTCAGAACACTTCGGCCTATTTATTGATCACAAATCAATAATCAATCCATCTGGCTGTTGGACAACTTAGTGGAGAACAATGAAAACATCAGGGAGTCGTTCTAAACTTCCACTCAGACATCATAAGATGATTATTTTTTATTACTCCAGATTTTCTTACATAAACTGAACTTATGTCTTAAAAACCTTTTAAATGAAATAACCTAAAAAATTCTCTGAGTGTGATTTTAATTAAACTGACTTCAGAGTTAAATCATGATTTGGTTTAATAAATAAAGACTCACCTTCTCTCTGCTGGGATCTTCTAACTGCTGCTGAAAGTTCTCAGAGTTCTGAGCTGAAATACTCCAGTCAGATCCAGAGGCGTGTCTAAGATGAGGTCCGGCCCTGAACTCTGATAGGACACCTGAGATCCTACCTGAACACCCAACGCTTTATACACAGTACACAGTGGCAGAAGTATTCAGATCCTATATTTAGGTAAAAGTACCACTTCAGCCATGTATAAATACTCTATTACAAGTAAAAGGTCTGCGTGAAAACAACTACTGTAAAAAATACTACATGAGCTGCTGCACTTTTCTCTGACCTTTGAGTTCAGGTTGGATTAGCTTCTAGTGGATCATTTCTGGAGAACGGTGCTGTAAAGAACTGGCTGGAACTTTATCAGAGGCTGACTAATGAGAGGAATCATAGAAGAAGCACCTGAATTTACACATTATCATCTACGGATGTATTTATGTTAATATCTAAGCACTATATCACTTCAGTGTTTTTAAAGGTTTTGAACATAAATCTAGCTTTATGCAGCAGCAAAGATCTGTCTGCTGCAGAAACATTTAGAGGAGTGATGCCACACTTCTAATCCAGCTTCGTTGTCTTGGAAACCAGTCCAGCTCAAATGCATCTTAGTGAAATTCATGCACATTAGTGCACGTGAATCTCTCTTTGAGACTGTTGGTCCCAAATGGTGACCTCTGACTGAACTCACAGTGAAGGTTCTAGATCTAGACTGGTCTCCCCAAAGTCCTGATTTAAACCCATCTAGAACCTGAACAACCACGTCTGATCCAGAAAGACAACATGTTTTGTGGAACTGAACCGGTCCAGAGGAGTCAAAGATCAACCAGAAGCTTCTGGACAGAAACAAGAAAAGCCCAGCTGAGGTGGAAATGACTAAAGGACATTATTTCTGTATGAACTTTTATGATCCAGCAGATTTTGTCATATTTGCTAAAGAATTTAACAAATCTATGAAAGAACCAAAACACAGGATTGTTTAGGAGCCCTAACCCTCCATGGTCTTTATCATATTATATTTATGTTGTAGATTTGTACATATTAGTGTGTCTCTTTATACTTATATTGTCTTTTATGAAAGTGTTTTTATGTTGTTTTATGGCTGAAACTGGGACCAGGGTCCAATTTTGTATTGTTTCATGTGCAAATGTGGAATATGACAATAAAGAACCTTTGACTTTGACTTTAGCTGGTAAAGGTTCTAACTGTCCAAGTGACTGACACTAAACCACTGGAATGGATTCAAGAATCTCTTGTGATCTTTCTAAGTGCATTTTATGGTCAAGAAGTCATGAAGGTCAATCCAAGGATCCAATAAAGAGACAGAATCCTGTTGAACGAGGTTTGCGTTTCACTCTGACAGTCTGATCGCTCCAGTCTGAAGTCCAACCTGATTACAGGACTTATGTAACAGACAGGAACTGTTGATAAAGATGGTTCAGAACTCTGTTTGTTATTTCTTCCTGTTAGACTCAGATCCTGTTGACCCTCTGAGGGTTTTTTATCCATCAGCTGCGTTGTCTGAAACTGTGTCTGAGATTCCAGTCCAGGAAAAAAACAGGTTAGATTAGACAGTAACTGACACTCAGAGACTCGCCTCATTCTCCTCACTGTGAAATCACAAAACAGTTCTTGGAAGCAACAGAAGGTCTCAGGTTTCATGCTGCTGCTCTTTGCCACAGAGACCTGGGTTCCATCCTTCATGTTCCACCGTCAGATGTTTATCTTGCTCCACTGGAACCAGCAGCATCTCGTCCTGTTGGCTTTCAGGTCACAGAATAGAGTTGCACAATATGACCTTTATATTATTATTATTTTATATAATGCTGAACTGATAAAGAACATAACTGGAGAACATCACCCAGCTGGAGGTCCTGGATCTGGTCTTCTGCTTCAGCTTCCTCCCTCAGTCCATTCAGCGGTTAATTAGTGATTCTTAATTGGCTGCAGGTGTGAATGTTTCTGTGCTGGCTCTGTGATAAATTGACAGATCTCTGATCAGCTGCTCTTCTGCGTCCAGGAACGTTGGGCAAGAAAACATCACAAAGAAATGGAAACTATTCAGTCAGCAAACCTTCTGTTCAAACGCATTTACAGGAAATTATACACCATCAGCTGCTATCAATGTAGCATGTAACCCACTCTGGAGGTTCTCTGGAGGTTCTCCAGACCTCTGAGGGAGTTGTGAGGTGTGGTTGGCTAACCCGATACAGAAGATGAAATAGATGAAACTAAACAGGACAAATGTTTTGCTTTGCATAGGTTCATTTATACTCCAGTCTATGAGTTTATTTCTTTCTTATTTTGGTCTTGTGCATTTAGCAAAATACTTTTGCTATTTTTTTTCTTTACAAATGCTACAGGCACATACAGACGTACAGTACATCTCCATCCTGGAACATCTCCAGGAGGCCACACCGAAACATTGAATACATGTCAATGCAGTAAATCGCAATTCAGAATGTAAAATATTATTAATGAGAAATAAAAAATGTTGTTACAATGATGCAACTTAATAAAATATTAGTCAAGTACTGATGTAACTGTGGTTATATTTCTGCTCCAGCATGCAATGAATACGATCAGAAAACACTCCTGAAACTCGCTGGTTCTTTACGAGCAGCAGAATTGTCTGAATTTCTTTCCAGCAGATATTTTGAAACTCAGGGAAAAGCTGAGAGGAAGCTCCTACTGTGGCAGAATCCCAGCGTACCTGTGCAGGTCTTCTGGAATATACTGCTGTTCTCTAGCTTAATGCTAACGGAAGTTATTGGTCGTCTCTACTGTAAAGGATCTTGGCACCCTGAAATGTTGTATGTCCTTCGGTTCTTCTACTTGCTCAGGAGCGCCTCACCTGGCTGCCTCTGGTCCCATTCCGACTCCAATTAATCTGGAAAACACAGAGTTAAATCCATGAACAGTTGGAAGATCAGAGTTTAACCCAGTGTGACGAAGAGACAAAAATAAAATGACTGATGTAAAATCTGCAAAGCTCAGACAGTCACTACTTCCCTCATAGTTTGCTCACTTCTTCTCACTCCTTTTCAAATACGTAGATCTAGTTCAGAAGTGTGGCAAAATTTGTCTTCTTCATGAAATTGTTTTGTATGCATCTGTATGGATATGTATGTACAGGAGTCTTGGGTATGCATGTCTATATGTATGTGTATGTATGTGTATGCACATGCAGTATATATATGGATATATAATATCCATTATTTGCTCACCTGATACTCGTGTTTACATATTCGAAATAAATATCTCAATCAATCAATAGATAGATAGATATCTCCATCGTGGATCATCACCACCACCTCTCTTCTTCTCTGATCATCTCCATCCAGCTGACTCTAGATCAGTTGATTCTTTCAGTCTAATTCTCCTTCCTGGTCCACTTTTTAACCGGTTCAGATCTTTATAAATGATGATAACTGTTATTGTTTGGTTGATTGTTGAGTATTTTCTCTCAGTTCTGCTACTTTGTTCTCCATTCCTTCCTGTTCTTTGGGTTCTTAGCTAAGCGGCAGATTAATAAACTGTCTTTATTCTCAGCTGCCTGATTTTAGGATATTTCCTTCCTTGTTTTGTTGTCATGACGCTGAGTCTCCATGTTAGTTAACAGTGTAATCATTCTGATTAATGCGGCGTTTCTCCAAAGTCAAGCTAATCTTCTCACTTTCTGTTAGACTCTGACGGTTCTCAGCTGTGGACCGACTATTATAGATAATCTGGATTATTTCTGATAACTTCTATCTCAGCTGAGTTGAAGCTTCTGACTTCTTGCTGGTTTTGAAAACCAGAAAACGTTGAAGCTGTTGAAGGAGAGCTAGCTCCACCTGACATTTAGCTCCTCTGGATGCTCACAGGAGGAAACTCGTTCTCATCATCCAGACAAACAGGTCCAGCAGCAAACTCGTGTTCTGGAATGACTTCTCCCTTCTTAGCTCCACCATCTTCAGAGTAACCTATGAAGGAAGACACAATTCTTCAGCCTGGTTGTTGCTCCACACAAATATTCGGAGGTGTTCCTCCTCAGATCCTACAGGACTTCTCATCAGCATTAACCAGAGAAGCTTCAAGCGTAAAGCCGTGGATGAAGGACTAATAGGACAGCCCAGGGGCCTGAAGTCTCAGTTTCTAGATTAGCAAAGTCAGTTACAACTCCTTAAATTCAGATTTAACTGTGAGGGTCTGGAGAAGCTGGAGGTGTAAAGATCTAATATCTGTTCGAGTAAAATATTAGCTACTGTCAGATTCTTCTTCATGCTACCGCGTCTGTCTTTGGCTTATTAGACATGAATGTGTGTCACAGATGCTGGAATCCTCCTCAGATCCTTAGAAACATGAATCCCAGGTACTTAAAGTCTTTATGTGGATGTAGAGGTTTTAGGGTTTTACTGGGACTAACTGGTGAGGATTAGGGTCAGGTTTAGGGTTTTACTGGGACTAACTGGTGAGGATTAGGGTCAGGTTTAGGGTTTTACTGGGACTAACTGGTGAGGATTAGGGTCAGGTTTAGGGTTTTACTGGGACTAACTGGTGAGGATTAGGGTCAGGTTTAGGGTTTTACTGGGACTAACTGGTGAGGATTAGGGTCAGGTTTAGGGTTTTACTGGGACTAACTGGTGAGGATTAGGGTCAGGTTTAGGGTTTTAGGGGGACTAACCGGTGAGGATTAGGGTCAGGTTTAGGGTTTTACTGGGACTAACTGGTGAGGATTAGGGTCAGGTTTAGGGTTTTACTGGGACTAACTGGTGAGGATTAGGGTCAGGTTTAGGGTTTTAGGGGGACTAACCGGTGAGGATTAGGGTCAGGTTTAGGGTTTTACTGGGACTAACCGGTGAGGATTAGGGTCAGGTTTAGGGTTTTACTGGGACTAACTGGTGAGGATTAGGGTCAGGTTTAGGGTTTTAGGGGGACTAACGGGTGAGGATTAGGGTCAGGTTTAGGGTTTTAGGGGGACTAACGGGTGAGGATTAGGGTCAGGTTTAGGGTTTTAGGGGGACTAACCGGTGAGGATTAGGGTCAGGTTTAGGGTTTTAGGGGGACTAACCGGTGAGGGTTGCAGTAACCGGAGCAGACGGAGGTAAAGCAGCAGTTTCAGCATAGGATGGACCGGACTGAGCTGGGACCTCCAACCCTTCAGGTTCTCCTTCGTTCTGCTCATCATCAGCTCCAAATAGCCTGAGGAAGATCAGACAGAAAGAAGAGAAAAAGAAAAGCTGGAACTTAACTTTACACTAAACTGGTTCAGAGTCTTTCAAAGCTGCTAAACTCTTCGAGGAATAATTGTGTCCAGTGAAGTTCTGAGTTTTTCAGCGTTCCTTTAACCTCTAGCGAGGAAGAAACGCAGATTTCAGATCTTCACAGTATCTGAGGATGGACACCAGCAGAACTAATGAGGAGGTAGCTTCAGTTGTTGTCCTTTAACTGCAGGTTCCTAATTAGAGGAACGATCTCCTCCCAGGTTCTCGTTAAACCGGATCTTAAACATCCATCGGTCCTTTATGGAATCGGCCTCACCTGTGTTTGAAGGCCAGCATGCACTCGCCTCCCTGAAGAGGATCCACGTTGTAGATGAACAGCTGGCCTTCAGCTGTAGCCACCAGCAGCCGGGGAAGCTTCTGGATCCTGAAACATCAAAAGATCCACTTTAAATTCCAACGGCTTTAAAACAATCACAGACATCCTCTTTACGCGGCTTCTACTGCAACTCCTCTAAGTCCTCGACTACATTAAAGACATCCAGGATCTGATCCACGTCCCTCTGAATCCCTCACTGAAGTTTAACCTCCATCAACAGCAAACAGCGACAGGAGAAAGAATCAGAGGTGGAGAACATGGATGGAGAACATGGATGGACCACACAGAGCTCCACTTATTGATCTTCTGTTTTTCTGTGATGAGCTGATGTTTTCTCTGAGGAGGAATCTGCTAAAGTTCACTGGTGGTTGTAGATAAAATAAAGCTTGGAGAGAACACATGAATTCCAGAGGAATTAATCCAAAAAAACAGCTGATTTCTCAGAACAGATTCAGAAGGACGGAACCATTAGAGAATATTTAACAGATCTTCCTCCAAGGAGCTGACGCTGTTGTTGTGTTCCTGATGTTTCCAGACATGTTGGAAGAACAGAGCTTCAGAGCTTCAGAGCTTCAGTCCTGTGGATGTTTGTTGTGTTTGCTGCTGGTTTGATGGTTCTTGTTGTTGGTTTGTGCTGATCCATGAGGACAGACGATGGGCTGCAGGTTTCCATCAGATCATGGAGATAAAACAGAGGATCTCCTCTCTGGTCTACTCTTCAAACCTGAATGTTCTTCACATCTTCTAAACTCTGCTGCTCACAGCTAAAGCGCCATTCTGAGGATGATGAAGAGTCCTCCATGTTTTGATTGGTTGATTAATCAGTAAACCATCTGAGGTAATCTTTCCTCAGACTAAAGTGGATGAAATGATATTTAGTCCAGCTGAGAACATCAGAGCTGCACACCGTCAGACCTGGTCCAACAAAAACAGGACGGGAAGAGAGAAAAGATCCAGAAGAAGCTACTTAGCTTCAGAAACACGGAGAAGAACTGAGAACTCACACAGCCAGAGTGCAGACGTTCCTCTGAGCAGCTGACAGCAGGTGAACGGTGGCGAAGGCCCGGTCCTGACTCATCATCCCAGACACCTGGGCAGGTAGATAGGTGGAGGCTGCTGAGAACATCTTCCCCACGTAGGCCGTCCAGGAGGCAGCTTCATCCTCAGCACTGGAACAGAAGATCTAATGTCAGCCACAGGTAGGTGTGTGTGTGTGTGTGTGTGTGTGTGTGTGTGTGTGTGTGTGTGTGTGTGTGTGTGTGTGTGTGTGTGAACCTTGGTCCCAGCGGTTCCAGTTTAAAGATGTGGATGGTCTCTGTGTTGCTGGAGGAGACCAGATAAAGACCATCAGGACTGAAGCACAGAGAGCTGATGCTGACGTACCTGCAGACCAACAACAAACATCTAAACCTGAGGAACCATCGACTGTTTAAACAGAAAAAACATCTAAACCTGAGGAACCATCGACCGTTTAAACAGAAAAAACATCTAAACCTGAGGAACCATCGACTGTTTAAACAGAAAAAACATCTAAACCTGAGGAACCATCGACCGTTTAAACAGAAAAAACATCTAAACCTGAGGAACCATCGACCGTTTAAACAGAAAAAACATCTAAACCTGAGGAACCATCGACTGTTTAAACAGAAAACGAACTCGTTGGTCGGTGCTGCAAGATCTAGTGTTAGGAAATAATAAATCAGACATCAGGATGGAACCAAGTCTTTCTGCTGAATCCTCAGTTCCTCACACACCTTCTACTGTATAAATACTGAACTATCTACTAATATCGACACACAGCTGCACCTTGTATGTGATTTCTGCATGACTTCAGGCCATTACTTTTTCATTTATGGTCAGTAATGTGTAAAATTCAGTTTCTGATCCTTGCTGTTAACAGCTCTGAGTAATCCGCTGTCTTTAAAGCAGTAAAATCTCTGAGGTTAAACCTAGAATAAAACCTAATGCTAGAATGTAAATTGTAGATTTGCTCATTTCTTACGTCTGAGTGTTGCTGCCTGATCCTGTCCTCCTCTGTAAAATAACAATGAATTCTGATGTTTTCTATTGTAAACGTCGGATTCTGCATCCCGAACTGGAGATATCTAGTCGAGTAATTCCTAAAAGGCAGCCTTTTCTGGTTCTCTGGCTGCCAGACAATCCCACAGCAGAATAATTTAAGGTGTTCTTTAGAGTAGATCTGTTATTTTACTACGTTTCCCTGAACTGCTGCTCCTTAGAAACACCTGTGAGGCTAGAAGAAGCTAGACGCTGTTTTTATTCCTCCTTGTGTTTTTCAGGCATCGGTAGCTTCAGTTCCAGCTGAGTCCGTTAATAACCAGCAGGTTGCCGATTGTGAAGCTTCACCAGAAGAATCAGACAATTTAAAGTCAGAACTATGATTCCTGTGTCTAAACTAGCCAACTAATGAAGCCTGGAGGTTACACCAGTAGAAGGTTCTTCAAACATTTGCACCAATCAATGCTTTTCTTCTATATTTTATGAAATCATATAAATCTATAATTTGCTCCTGGCCTCTTCCTGCTCAGCTTCACATCTCCAGCTCTAACTCTGGAAGGTGTTTCATATCTTAAAGCTGAGGAACAACTCTGACCTCTTCATGCCGCGGCGGAATTCAAACAGACGTAGTCCTTCAGGAACAGAGAAGACTCGGATGACAGTGCCCTGCAGACAAACATCTGTTAGCATGGTTCAGCTCAGACAGAAGATCTTCAGGTCATGATGGCAGCAAAGGAGGAAAACTCACAAGAAATCATATCAGTTTATCCTCTGGAGACCCTGAACAGTCCAGGACCTTTAAAATCACTTTTAAGGGATGAAAGTTCTGGTCAGTAAAGGTCCAGAGGTCACTGAGGAGCATTTATGAATGTCCACAACAGGACCGAGGTGGTGGAGAACAGACCAGAACTGTGGGACCAGCTCAGACCTCATATTAGTGATAAATGATGTTTGTGTCAGCAGGTCGGCGAGGAACCCTAACGTTCCTTCAGCAGGTCGGCGAGGAACCCTAACGTTCCTTCAGCAGGTCGGCGAGGAACCCCAACGTTCCTTCAGCAGGTCGGCGAGGAACCCTAACGTTCCTTCAGCAGGTCGGCGAGGAACCCCAACGTTCCTTCAGCAGGTCGGCGAGGAACCCTAACGTTCCTTCAGAAGGTCGGCGAGGAACCCTAACGTTCCTTCAGAAGGTCGGCGAGGAACCCTAACGTTCCTTCAGAAGGTCGGCGAGGAACACTAACGTTCCTTCAGCAGGTCGGCGAGGAACCCTAACGTTCCTTCAGCAGGTCGGCGAGGAACCCCAACGTTCCTTCAGCAGGTCGGCGAGGAACCCTAACGTTCCTTCAGCAGGTCGGCGAGGAACCCCAACGTTCCTTCAGCAGGTCGGCGAGGAACCCTAACGTTCCTTCAGAAGGTCGGTGAGGAACACTAACGTTCCTTCAGAAGGTTGGTGAGGAACACTAACGTTCCTTCAGAAGGTCGGCGAGGAACCCTAATGTTCCTTCAGAAGGTCGGCGAGGAACCCTAACGTTCCTTCAGCAGGTCGGCGAGGAACCCCAACGTTCCTTCAGCAGGTCGGCGAGGAACCCCAACGTTCCTTCAGCAGGTCGGCGAGGAACCCCAACGTTCCTTCAGCAGGTCGGCGAGGAACCCTAACGTTCCTTCAGAAGGTCGGCGAGGAACCCTAACGTTCCTTCAGCAGGTCGGCGAGGAACCCTAACGTTCCTTCAGCAGGTCGGCGAGGAACCCCAACGTTCCTTCAGCAGGTCGGCGAGGAACCCCAACGTTCCTTCAGCAGGTCGGCCAGGAACCCTAACGTTCCTTCAGAAGGTCGGCGAGGAACACTAACGTTCCTTCAGCAGGTCGGCGAGGAACACTAACGTTCCTTCAGAAGGTCGGCGAGGAACCCTAACGTTCCTTCAGCAGGTCGGCGAGGAACACTAACGTTCCTTCAGAAGGTTGGTGAGGAACCCTAACGTTCCTTCAGCAGGTCGGCGAGGAACACTAACGTTCCTTCAGAAGGTTGGTGAGGAACACTAACGTTCCTTCAGAAGGTCGGCGAGGAACACTAACGTTCCTTCAGCAGGTTGGCGAGGAACCCCAACGTTCCTTCAGCAGGTCGGCGAGGAACCCTAACGTTCCTTCAGAAGGTTGGTGAGGAACCCTAACGTTCCTTCAGAAGGTTGGTGAGGAACCCTAACGTTCCTTCAGAAGGTCGGCGAGGAACACTAACGTTCCTTCAGCAGGTCGGCGAGGAACACTAATGTTCCTTCAGAAGGTCGGTGAGGAACACTAACGTTCCTTCAGAAGGTTGGTGAGGAACCCTAACGTTCCTTCAGAAGGTCGGCGAGGAACACTAACGTTCCTTCAGAAGGTTGGCGAGGAACACTAATGTTCCTTCAGAAGGTCGGTGAGGAACACTAACGTTCCTTCAGAAGGTCGGTGAGGAACCCTAACGTTCCTTCAGAAGGTCGGCGAGGAACACTAACGTTCCTTCAGAAGGTTGGCGAGGAACACTAACGTTCCTTCAGCAGGTCGGCGAGGAACATTAACGTTCCTTCAGAAGGTCGGCGAGGAACATTAACGTTCCTTCAGCAGGTCGGCGAGGAACCCTAACGTTCCTTCAGCAGGTCGGCGAGGAACCCTAACGTTCCTTCAGAAGGTCGGTGAGGAACACTAACGTTCCTTCAGAAGGTCGGTGAGGAACCCTAACGTTCCTTCAGCAGGTCGGCGAGGAACCCTAACGTTCCTTCAGAAGGTCGGCGAGGAACCCTAACGTTCCTTCAGAAGGTCGGCGAGGAACACTAACGTTCCTTCAGAAGGTCGGTGAGGAACCCTAACGTTCCTTCAGCAGGTCGGCGTGGAACCCTAATGTTCCTTCAGAAGGTTGGCGAGGAACCCTAACGTTCCTTCAGAAGGTTGGCGAGGAACCCTAACGTTCCTTCAGAAGGTCGGCGAGGAACACTAACGTTCCTTCAGAAGGTTGGTGAGGAACATTAACGTTCCTTCAGAAGGTTGGTGAGGAACACTAACGTTCCTTCAGAAGGTCGGCGAGGAACACTAACGTTCCTTCAGAAGGTTGGTGAGGAACCCTAACGTTCCTTCAGCAGGTCGGCGAGGAACCCTAATGTTCCTTCAGAAGGTCGGTGAGGAACCCTAATGTTCCTTCAGCAGGTCGGCGAGGAAACCTAACCCTTCTTACCCTCTCTGAGGCGCTGGCGAGTCTGGTGGCCGAGGCGTTGAAGGTGAGGGCTGCTAGAGGACTATCATGAGCAGGAATCACAGTGACAGTGTTCTGAAACAACACAACAGTAAAACCACGGTTAGGGTCTTTAACTGGTCCAGAGGAGAGTCTGAGTGTGAACATCTAAAGAACTAGTTAGGAACCAAATGTGCGACCCTGTGCCTGTATTTCCTTCTCAAGTTTTTTTCTGTGAAAAGTCCAAAGAAGCAGAAGTTGTCTTGATTCTCGTGGATGGATCAAAGAAGGTTCTTTGTTGACGTGATGAGGTCAGATGATGGATTTGGAGGTAAAAAAGAAACCTGAGCAGAGTTAGAGCATTTCATCAGTGGGAGGAACAGCAGCAGCTCCCCTCTGGACAAACTGTTCTTCATCATCACATCTGTACACTTCAGGTTCTACATCCTGTGTTCTCCAAATGTTCTACTGTATATTTTAGGGCATCAGTTGCCTCCACGTTGCACAAGAAAATCTCTTTACTACAGCTGACAGAGACCAGCCAACATCTGGACCGTTCTGCAGATCCACACGTATGAACAGGATCAGCCGGTTAAAGGGTTGAACCTCTCATCACAGGACTGGACTGACATCCAGGGACTATTTATCTGGCAGAACTTTTGGTCAGAACCATTTCTGCTCCCATCCTGAAGTATTTAAACCAGGAGGTTCTGACCAACCAGAACAGGTTGTCACTGGTTCTGTAGTTCAGATGTTTGGATTATGGTCACTGGAAAATGTCAGACAGGACGAACTGACCTTATATGCAGGTAGAGAGTGTTTATGAGGTAAAGTCTGGTTTAGCACCAGCCGTGAGTTCAGTTGATCAGATCTACGGTAAGAAGCTAGAAGCTGCTGGACCAGAAGGTTACAGTAGAAAGCTGCTCTCATCTTCTCCTACATGATGAAAGTGTCAGGTTAAAAATAAAAAGTCCCTCTAGGTAAATACGTCTGAATACCTGCAGACAGACGTTCCTTTCTGCCGGGATCTAAATAGACAATAATGAACCATGTGGTGCAGAGACAAGCTGAAAGTTATAGAAAACTTCTGGATGAATGAATGGAGATCATGTAGGAACGTTGAACATCTAGGAGCTGCTGGAGGAGGAGCACCAGAAACATATAAACTCAGAGAAAACCAGAGTTTGGATTGATAAAGAAACTAGAGCTGCTTCTTCAGAATGAATCTGTTGAAACCCGGCTGAGTGAACAGTCACACTGATGTTTCTGACAGTCCTAGAGAGCTGATCTTCTATGAAGTGGATTCATGGAGTCAAACTGTCCTTCAGAAACCTGGACAGAGTCACACAGTGGGTAATGTTGGAGTAAATGTTCCTGTCCCAACCTGCCAGGTTCTGCAGGAACACTGAGTCAAACACAACTATTAGTTTAGTACAATTAGCTGATCCACCTGAAGCCCTGCAGACAGGTGAGGTATCTGAGGGGTTTCCTACCAGACTGATGGTATCGTACACGACCACCTCCCCGGTGCTGGAGCTGCCCGGATACGCCAGGTAGGAGCTGGAATGAGTGATGGAAAGAGCACAGAGACCTGCAGAGGAACAGTTCAGGTAGAACAAAGAGGAAGAACTTCAGTTCTTCTGTCTGGTCTGTTCTGATCAGGTTGAAATTTAAACTGTGTCTCTAACCAAAAATATACCCAGAATTAACAGGAAAGGAGCTTAAAACATATCCTGGATTACAATCTTTGAGGGAAAACACAAGAACTTTCACCACATTTATGACTGAAACTGAATCAAATAAAACTAAATGTTTTCTGGGGTTTCAGCTGCACTTCAGCTTCATGTACGTCTAAATATATCAGCGCCTTTAAACAGGCTACAGCTGATCATATAACAAGACAGTCAGATGGAGACCAGTGAATGGACACAGGAGCTAGAAGTGAGGTGATGGTTATCCTTCATTGATCACATCAGGGCTAACGTTTGTCCCACACTGACCTGAAGGCTTCATGACAAACACATTCATGATCTGAACACTGGTTTATGCAGGAATGAATGAGGGGGAACAGAAAGGTCGGCCGGTAGAGTTTAAGAAAGAGTTTATTCTGTCAGACCTGAGGGGTTGGATGGAGTGTTGAGTAGAGTCTTCAGCAGCTTCATGTCTTTGATGTTGTGGATGTAGATGGAGTCTTCAAGGCACACCACTAGTCTCTGCAGGTCATTAATGAGAGGAAAACATCTCAGCTCCTCAACAATCCATTCATGAAAATGCTGCAGATTCATCTGCTGCTCTTAGAAATCAGCTTTAAGAGAAACATCTGTCCACCTCTATTATACCAGAGCTCCTCAGGCTTCTGTTCACCTCCAGGACAGAAGACAGAAGAGACTCTTCAACCTTGACAGTCAGACTGTAGAAGCAAAATTCACGATTGTTTTGTGACAAAGATTCAATGAATCCATCACAGAAGATTCAGAGTTTAAAGTCAGCTGTAGATGGTGATGGAGCTAACTAAGGTTTTATCACATGGTGGCATCAAGTTTAGGAGGCGCACAAGAAAGATGGTTTGTTGTGGACTTAGAGGCTCAGCGTGAAGACATTTTACTGACATCACAGATTGTATATAGACAGTGGATGGAGTGAATGTGTTTCTGGTTTGTGGACTTCTGTTTTGAAGCCTTGAGTTTTGGTATTTAATTCTTCTGAAACTGGACAGAACAAGATCAGAGCTGTGGAGGACAGTAGTCGAGGATGAACTAACTCAACCTGGCAGGAAGATACCAGTGCCTGATTGCTTACTTTACAGAGTGAACATCAAACTGTGTTCTTCAGAAAGTCTAGAGAAGCCTTTGACCTGTCGGTTGAGCTTGATGGCCAGGATGTTGTCGGGGTAGCTGTAATTGCAGATCTCCGTGCCCTTCTTGAAGTGGTAGATGTTCATGCGCTCTGGCATGGCGCTGCTCACCACGACAACCAGACTGCTGGAGAACAGACGCTCCACGATGTAGACATCTGGAGTCTCTGCTGAGAACAACGTGGAGCAGAGAAGCAGCCGGTGAAGACGCTGTTTTAATACCGACTTCTCTAAACGCAGGAATGAAACCACCACAAACCTTCCCTCAGAACAACCCCGGTGGTTCTCACCAGCATGATAATAATCTAACAACAATAATAATAATCACTAATAAACCCAAACATCAGAGCCAACATGTTTGATCTGGTTGATGAGGAGCAGCTCCATGCTGTGGTTCTCTGATAGAAATCTGTTCTACTGCTCCAGAAGAACTTCACTCAGTCTAATCACGGGTTATTACTCATCTCCACCAGAGGACAACAGCCCAAGTTTCTTCTCAGCTCTGGAGAAGCTCCATACTAACCACTCTCATGGATGCAGTCCAGTTTCTCCACCATGGTCAGAGAAAACAGCTTATAGCCGGTTCTGGTTCCCAAAGCCAGAGACCTGCAGCAACACACAAACACACAATTACACAACAACTGGAGACATCATTAGAACCTCTGCAGGATCATAGGTAGACCTTCTCAGCAGGGTTCATCCTGGAGGAAACATCTGAAGAGACAGGAAGTTACGCCGAGGTGCATCCAGTTCAGTTGCCCTTTCTATAGAGACCCATAATAATAACACTAAAAATAATAATAATAACAACAAGAAGAATAACAACAATAAAAACACTAAAAATAACAACAATAATAATACTAGCTCTACTAATATTGATAATAATAATAATAATAATATTAAAAATAATAATAATTAGAGGGAAAGTGATGAAGAAGTGTTGGTCACTTGGAACTAAAATCAAAACTGTCCTCCAGATAAAACCTGCTGATGTTCCTCCAATGTTCATCTAATGCTGATTTTATGTTCCTCTAATGTTCCTCTAATGCTGATTTTATGTTCCTCTAATGTTGATTTTATGTTCCTCTAATGTTCCTCTAATGCTGATTTTATGTTCCTCTAATGTTGATTTTATGTTCCTCTAATGTTCCTCCAATGTTCATCTAATGTTCCTCTAATGTTCCGTATGAACCTCCAGCTCAGACAGGACTGAATCGGCCTCAGTTCTTCTCAACGTTCCGTCTCGTCTCATCCTGTCTGCTGTCCTGTTCCATGGACCCTTCAGTCTGGAGGGAAACACCCATCAGCCACAACATGAAGACCACCTGCCTCATGTTGGTCTGAACCTCCTCTGACTCAGTGGGCATGGAACCAGGACCTCTGATGTCCTGTAGATCCTGTAGGTCCCGTGGGTTCCAGGGAGGTCCTACCTAGATCAGGCTGATCCTGGACCATCCTGCAGATGCTCAGTTAGATCTGGATCTGGGAAGTGTGGAACCCAGGTGAACAGCTTAGCTCTGTTACGTTTCCCGGTTTCTCCTGAGCAGGTTCTGTGGTGTGTCAGGGAAAGGTTCATGGTCCTCCTGAGGTGGAGGACTGATGGTGCTATGGGTGGTGAAGGTTCCTGACCTGCAGTGTTTAGTAAGTAAGTACATTTTATTTGTATAGTGCCTTTCTTAGACCAGGGTCACAAGGCGCTTTACATTTACAATAAAAACAAGAGAACAGTATCAATAATTAGGTGGTGGTTCATGTCAAACATCTACATCAGGACTCAAGGTTCCCAGCAGAACGTTGGAGAACCAGATGATGGATGTTCTTCAGCTGTCAGTGGTCAGAATGTTGTGGCTGATGGGTCTAAATAACTACTTTTACAATCATTTGCAGTATTAAATACTATTTAACTGTATTAATTACTCACTAATGAGTACTTTTACAATCATTTGCAGTACTAAATACTATTTAACTGTATTAATTACTCACTAATGAGTACTTTTACAATCATTTGCAGTACTAAATACTGTCTGTCTGTGTTCATGGATTAATTAATTTCCGTTATTTTCTTCTCAAACATCTCCTTCCCTCCAGGAGGAACCAGCTGATCACCTCAACATCTCCTACTTACGTGGAGTCTTGGTTGAAGGAGGCGCAGCCGAACCGGAGCTCGGTTCGGTCGGGTCCAGACCCTCCAGCTTCGGTGCTCTCCATCCCGGATCCCGGCGGCCTCCTTCCCTCCCTCCGCCCTGGACTGGAGGCCTGGGATCGGCAGCACCTCGTCGCTCGATGTCGGCGGAAGACGGATCCACCGCGGAGAAAAGCTCCGAACCGTCCGAACCGGAACCTGCGGCCTCCCTGGAAGTGAGCTCGGATTCGGAGTGAGTTGAGTTCCTTCACGCTTCAGAGATCCAGATTCGGAGAAGAGGAAAAGAAGCAAAACAAGAACAGCTGACGGCCTACATCACAGCTCCGCCTCTTGGGATTGGCTGTCAGTCGACACGTTACGGCTGCTTGTATTCTGATTGGTCAGGAGTCAAATGGCGTGTTTCTATTGGTTGACTGGGTTTTGTTTGTGTCCGATCACGTGACATAAGAAACCGCAGTTATTTCTGCACAAAAAGTTCCAACCGGTTGGAATAATCTATCACCTAATCTTGATTGGAAAAAAAATCTGGATCTTACCAACCAAATATTTGACGAACAACAAAATAAAAGAAGTGTCTTTTAAATTAATTCATAAAATTTATCCTTCTAAAATATTTCTTTTACAGCGTTTTAGAAAACATATTGATACTAACTGCTCTTTCTGTTCAAAATGCTATTCCACATTACCTGGCGATCGCTCTTTGTTGTGGTCTGTATCCAAAGCTCAGGACGATAGAAAGCAAATCTCGTTCCGAAATCGTGCGATTTTGTGAGCTATCGTGCGATTTCGGAACGAGATTTGCTTTCTAGCGTCCTGAGCTTTGGATACAGACCACAACAAAGAGCGATCACCAGGTAATGTGGAGGTTTTCCTTCACTTCTCATCTCTAGCATGTTGTGGGACACTCATTGAGACTATCTGAGCCGGTCAGTGTGGGAAAAAAGCACGTTAGGGCGGACTTTGACGTGGGGGGGCAAGTTGCCCATACTTTTCGCTAGCTGAGCTGCTAGCTGAGCTGCTAAGCTGCCTGCCTGGTTAAATACTGGAGCTATGTCAAAAATTCATTTCTCCATCACTCACATGTATGAAATGACATGAAAACTGACCCCAGGTTGGAAAAAAAACAAAGTTCCCCTTTAAGAATCAGAACGAGAACTTTAAGAAGCAGAGATTCGGTGTTCTGGATTAAAGACTGTCTGACACCAGAACCAGAACCAGAGACTCTGAGCTCTAATAAAATGTCCGTTCTACAGTGTTAAAGGAGAACATCAGTCAGAGAATCCAGAACGTTCTAAAGACAGATTTTAAAAAACACAGAAACAATTCTACAGTTTCATTTATTGGACACTTTTATCCAAAGATGTCCAACTGAGAGTAGATCCAAGGATCTAGTAGATCCACCAGCAAGGATCTAGTCTGGTGAAAACCACCTGGAGAAGATCCATAAAGAAGATTGATCACCACAGTGAGAACACTGAGCACCATGAAACTTTATGGAGTACCTTCTAAAGTTCTTCTGTCACTAAAGTTGCTGCTGAGGTCAGAACTGTGTTCCTCAGATCATCTGCTGCAGGACTTCATGTTCTTCTGGAGGATGGAGATGTTTCTTTAGACTCTTGGTTCTGCTGCAGGATTAACGGATCTAAAGTCTCTGTTCAGATGTTCTATCAAACAGTGAGAATTAAGTCATGAAAACACAACATAGAAATGAAGAAACCGGTCATCAGCTGTTCAGATCTTTATTGATTTAAAACATCAGTTTTTTCTTGACAGATGTTAAGTCCAGCTACTGAAGGTGTTGGAGGTCTGGAAGATCTGAGAAGAACTCAGTGCTGCAAAACCAGAGAGGAAGAGTTCATTAATGCTCCACACACCAGAACACTTTATTTACTTATGTCATATTTATACAGTTTACTGATTTGTCATATTTATATAGTTTATTTATTTGTCATATGTATATATTTTACTGATTTATTTATGTCATATTTATACAGTTTATTAATTTATTTATGTCATATTTATACAGTTTATTAATTTGTCATATTTATACAGTTTACAGATTTATTTTTGTCATATTTATATAGTTACTGATTTATTTTATTTCATATTTATACAGTTTACTGATTTATTTTAGCACATTTATAGTTTATTGATTTATTTATGTCATATTTATATAGTTCATGAGCTTCTTTACACATAAAATAGTTCTGATTAGAGATAAAATTAATCTGGCCCTTCCTACAAATGTCACAGATGCTTTTGAATTGGCTGTTAGACCTGATGAATCTTTAGAATTCTTCACTCCTATATGTCTCTCTGAACTAATTTCAACAGTTTCTACATCCAAACCATCAACATGTCTTTTAGATCCTATCCCAACTAGACTCTTCAAGGAGATTTTACCTTTAATTAATTCTTCAATGTTAGATCTGATTAATCTCTCTCTAGTAACAGGCTATGTACCACAGGCTTTTAAGGTTGCTGTCATCAAACCTTTGCTTAAAAAGCCACTTTAGATCCAGATGTGTTAGCTAACTATAGACCGATATCCAACCTACCATTTCTCTCTAAAATTCTGGAAAGAACAGTTGCAAATCAATTATGTGAACACTTACAAAGGAATAATTTGAAATGTTTCAGTCAGGCTTCAGAGTGCATCATAGCACAGAAACAGCTCTGGTGAAAGTTACTAATGACCTTCTCATAGCATCAGATAATGGACTAGTCTCTATACTTGTTTTGTTAGATCTTAGTGCAGCGTTTGACACAATCGACCACAACATTTTATTACAGCGTCTAGAACATTCAATTGGCATTAAAGGGACAGCACTGGACTGGTTTAAATCCTACTTATCAGATAGGTTCCAGTTTGTGCATGTCAACAATAACTCTTCTGAGCATACTAAAGTTAATCATGGAGTTCCTCAGGGTTCTGTCTTAGGACCGATACTTTTCACATTATACATGCTTCCTTTAGGCAACATTATTAGGAAGCATTGTATTAACTTCCATTGTTATGCAGATGACACACAACTGTATTTATCTATGAAGCCAGATGAAACTGATCAGTTAGCTAGACTGCAAGATTGTCTTAAGGACATTAAAACCTGGATGACTTTTAACTTCCTACTGCTAAATTCAGACAAAACTGAAGTCATTGTATTTGGCCCCAAACATCTTAGAAACTCGCTTTCAAAGCAAATAGTTACTCTGGATGGCATCACATTGGCCTCCAGTACTACTGTGAGGAATCTTGGAGTTATTTTTGACCAGGACATGTCCTTTAACTCACACATAAAGCAAGTCTGTAGGACTTCCTTTTTTCACCTGCGCATATTGTAAAAATCAGGAACATTCTGTCTCAGAGTGATGCAGAAAAACTAGTTCATGCTTTTGTTACTTCCAGGCTTGACTATTGCAATTCCTTATTATCGGGTTGTCCAAATAGCTCTCTCAAACATCTACAGTTGATCCAAAACGCTGCTGCGAGAGTACTGACAGGAGTTAGCAAAAGAGATCATATTTCCCCTATACTTGCTTCTCTTCACTGGCTTCCTGTTAAATCCAGAATAGAATTTAAAATCCTTCTTCTGACATATAAAGCTCTTAATAACCAATCTCCATCATATCTTAAAGATCTGATAGTACCTTATTATCCTAGTAGAACTCTTGGCTCTCAAGCTGCAGGCTTACTTGTTGTTCCTAGAATTTCTAAAAGTAGAATGGGAGGCAGAGCCTTCAGTTATCAGCTCCTCTCCTGTGGAACCTGCTCCCAGTTTGGGTTCGGGAGGCAGACACCCTCTCTATTTTTAAGACCAGGCTTAAAACGTTCCTTTATGACAAATCTTGTAGTTGGGGCTGACTGGGTGACCCACAGAGGTTCGGCTTGTGTCTTCATTGCACAGCTGACTCCTTCTTGGACGTCCCTTCGTTCTGCCTCTAGTCATGCTGCTATAGGCCTATAGGCTGCTGGGGGACTTTTCTTGACGCACTGAGCCCTTCTCTATCTACCTTTACATTTAATATGTATACCGTTATTGCAGTACATTCACTCTGTTTCCCCCTGTGCTATTTCTCTGTGTCCCTGGTCCCAGAGCTGGATGCTTCAGATCTGTGGTTGATGTTCCACCAGCTGGTCCAGTCTCCATCATGTCCACTGTGGGATGCTGCTGCTGACCTTCCTCCAGTCCTCTGCTTCCAGCTCCCCTTTTCCACCAGTCAACTCTGTATCGCCTTCACTATACTGTTATGCTAACTTACATACTGTTTGAATTTTACTGCTAGCTATATATGGAGTATGTTTAATGTCAGAGCCGTACATCATCAGAGTAAACTATGAGTCAGTTTTCAATGTTAGCTTATACTTTGTCTGTGTCACATATCCTGTCATACATGTATCCAAATGTGTGTTGTGTTTTCCTTGCTTTCCCACCCCTCCCTCTCCTCCCATCCCTCCCCCTTGCCCTCCTCTGTCCCTCTCAACCCCCCGGCCAGCAGGCAGATGGGTCCCCCTATATAGAGCCGGGTTCTGCTTGAGGTTTCTTCCCTGTTAAAAGGGTGTTTTCCTGCCACTGTCTCCTTTGGACTGCTCTGGGGGTCAGGCATACGGGTTCTGTAAAGCGTCTTGAGACGATTTGACTGTAATTGACACTATATAAATAAAGTTGAGTTGAATTGAATATTGTTGACTGATTTCTATCCATCATCTCTACACTGGAAGTTCCAGCTAATTCATTCATTTCATCTAAATGACTCGTCAATGAGCTTATTGTTCTATAAATATGTTAAAGTCATTTACCTAAAATAAAAAATACCACATTATACTAACTGTGATCATAATGTCCATTACAGTTTTTCTCAGTCACTTTGGTTCATTTCTCAGATCAGAACTGAAATTCTCTAAACTACTTCTTCAATCTTCACATCATCGTGTCGCTGGTCCACATCTAAAACAGTTTCTCATTTCTCTGAACCAGTTGTAAATGTTTTGGTTCATCCATGAAATGATTCTGTTCAATTCTCTGCTGTTTCCTCCATTATCAGCTGCTTCTGTCCTGCTGATCTAAATGTTTTCTAACGGGTCTCTGTTGAATAGCCCCCCCCCCAACATTTAGCATTACTTCATCACATCAGTCTTTACCTGCAGAATGGTTGAACAGGCTGTCAGAATATGTCAGGATGTTTCTGTACATTTCCATCAGACTTTGTCCTAAATCTGTCCTGAATTGGTAAACTGCTCCCAGGTCAATCTGGACTTTCTCCAACAAAGGAAAATGTGTGAAGGTTTCGGGTTTTCTGAAATCACTCAAAGACTCTAGAAGATATTTATGATGTGGATGAGAGTTTGTGTCCAACAGATGGAACATCAGGAGGTGTAGGAAGACTGAACTGTAATTCCTACAGAACTGCATGTACAGTTTTCCCTGAGGAGATTGTCCTATGTCCTCATTTCTACTTTGGTTTTTGTGTTTTTTCTTTGTGCTATGCAGCGCTGTTTTCCTTTCTGAATCACAATAACATGGTCTGTCAACAAATTACAGCACTAACAGTAAAAGAGTAAATGTGAATCTGGTCCAGTCTCTTAGAATCAATCTCTCACATACACTAAGGTGGAACTTACAATTTACAATAACTGTCATCAGAACTTTATCCATGGTTTAATCAGAACATCCCTCCAGAGAACACTGTTTTAATGACAACATGACTCAGCAGTCTGACTGTCTGATCCACACAGTGACACCAGGACTGGTCATTCTGATGGACCTGACATGTTCACTGACACAGGTATTTACTTTTGAGAGATGAGCTAAGGATTTAGAGCAGAGACTGGATTTTACAGGTAATCCATGGTGGTTTACTGTTTGTACGAATTGTTTTGAGAAATGCACTTCCTGTTCTGCAAATGTCGAGGATGATTGGAGAAATGTACCAAAGCACTGAGAAAAACTAAGAAAAATATCTAAAAACTAAGTAATTTTAAATTCCATGTCGTAGATGTTCTTGCATCCAGTTAAGTTTCTTCACTGAAGTTTCCATCAGAGGAATAAAAAGTAGATTTTGACCTTCAGTGAACATTAAAGGTTCATGTTTAAATCTCAGCTGGGTTCTATAAGTGCAGACAAAACAGAGGATCTCATCTTTACTTCAGATAAAATCTGACACCTTAAACTCCCAGATGACCATCGCTCCATCCAGACCAATGCTGCTGAACTTCTCCACCTTGGTTTTCTCTCCTGAAACAACACACAGCTGCCTGCAGGACACAAATACACAAACTGAAGAACTTCAGGACAAACTGAACACCAGTCCTGAAAGAAGAACACCAGGCGGCTGGAGACGGCAGCGAGACTGAAACCTGTCTCCAGGACCACAGTGTTTAGATACAGGAAACCAGTTTGTTGATGCTGCGCTGTCACATTTAAAGACATGAAGTGTGTAACTTCTGCAGACACACAGCAAAATATTCAAACTGCCAGAAGATCTGAAGTATCAAAAACAAGGAAAAGATGAGTGCATCAGTGGATAGAAGAAGGTATGCTGGGTGCTCTTCAGGATCTAGTGGAAAAATCCATTTAAATAGCAAAAAGAAGAAGAGAGATCCACTCTGAGCACTCTATGATTAAAGATTAAAGAGGTAATCATAGAGTGCTCGGAGTCCCTCGGATCTCTCTTCTTTTTTTTGATCTGAAGTATCGTTCTAACCTTGAAGGCCGCATGGTGGTGCAACCAGAAGATATCCAGGAATATTCACTGGATACCTGAGCTAACTCTGTACATCTTTAGAGAGTCGTTAGGTCTTAGTTAGCTACCAGGAAATCAGGGCAGTAAGACACGTAGGGTGACATGGAGAACATTTTCCAGAACATTTGAAATGTGTTGCTGAAGGTGAAAGTCGTTCCTTACGTGATGCTGTTCTGGTGGAGGGTGTCCAGCTCGTTGGAATCGTCCTCCGTGGCCCTCTTGTCCAGGTTACGGAAGTGTTGCATGGCAGACATGCTGCCTTTGGACGTCTGCTTGGGGATGTCCAGTTTCTTGACAAACTCCAGAGTTCCAGGACCTTTATAGATGAACTGGTAGGGGCAGGAGTCATGGCCCTGACAGACAGAGAGTCATTAATACACATCTGGTACTCTGAATGTTCCCTTTATTTGATGCTAGCTCAAGAACGGGTTCTGGTTCTGGTTTTGGTTTTTCTGCATGGAGTCTCCATGTTCTTCTGCTGGTTCTCCAGGTTCTCCAGGTTCCTCCCACAGTCCAGAAACATGCTGAGGTTAATCAGTGATTATAAATTATCTGTAGGTGTGATTGTTTGTCTCTATGTGCAGCCCTGTGATAGGCTGTTACCTGTCCAGGTGAACCTACATACGCATACAGCTGTTGTCTTTCCAACAGATTGTTGGAGTGTTCAGGTTTGGACAGAATAATAATGATAATAATTATAATAATAATGGTTACCGCGGCAACCAGCTCGGTGGGGCTGACGTGAAGGACACTCAGCATGGGCAGATGTTCGGTGGTCAGCTGGGTCACTCTGTAGAGAAGAACATGAACATGCAGATGTTGGTCCTCAGAGTTGAACACCGGGTTTTTACCTGGAGGTCGACCTGAACTCACTCTTTGCCCTGAGCGGCATCGACTACGATCATGCTGCTGCTGTGGGTCACGCAGGCCAGCTGGTCTCCGCTGGGGGAGAAGGACACGCTGTGGACCCACCCTCCACAGTCCTTATGCTCCAGGAGAACCTCCCCAAACGGCATCTTGGCCCCCCAGGCAGTTGGTCCCGGCTTGTCCTCGATGTCCTTGATGTAGGCCGAGAAGACCCTGAGAGACGTTGGAGGTGGTTAGAGCTCTGTCTGACTGAAATCTGCAGCTGGTTTAATGTTTCTATGCAGTTGTTGTGCTTTCTTCTGCAATATGCATGTTTGCAGGCGTGACGGTGGCTGTGCACGTTGTCTGTCTCTATGTCTGCTGAGTCCTGCCTCTCACTGCTGATGAAGCCCTCACAGAAAGCACCACTACATGATCAGTCTGAGAGGTTCTCATCCATTAGGTGTTCTTCTAATGTTGATGATAATCATGAACACAAACATCAGGGCAGCTGCTTCAGTGTTTATTAATATTAATGAATATTTCAGTGTTGTCACTAATAATTTAAACTAAAACCTGTTCTTTCCTGTTAAAGATGTAAAACTGAAGCTCACTAACTCACAGTGAAAGATTAAACCAGTAGATTCCTGGAGCAGATGTTCTCTGTATGTTCTGTTAGACTCCGTCAGAGCGGTGAGTGTTTTCTAGAGAACCAGATTCATTCAGAAGGTTTCTGTGTGACTGAGTCAAAGTGAACCAGTGATGGTTGTGAAGAAACATCATTCAGTGAAAGAGAGAAGCTCAGTTTGAAGACCTCCTCCAGCCAACATCAGGATCTACCTTCTTCTCTGATGGTTTCATATGAAAGGAGTGAAAACAACGTTTTACTACGACAGACTCAGAAACAGAATAAATCCTGGTTCTGTTTCTTTATCATCAGATCCTGGTCAAAACATCTATGACATCCCTGAAGCTCCATCATGAAGGTTGTACCTGGTAGGACTGGTGCTGAGGTTCTGGATGGTCTGAATGAAACTGACCTGCAGTGAAGGTCTGCAGATCCAGCAGCCAGCAGGATGTTGTTGGGATGCCAGTCCAGACTCAGGATGGTGGAACGAATCGGCTTCTTGATGTGCTTACTGAGCCACCTGGAGGCAGAAGATAGAGCAGAAAGCATCACAGTCTGGGAATAAAAGCCAGTGTAACCTTTAGGTTTTATCAATATATAGATATTTCATAGATATGTTCTGGACTCTGATGTTTGTAATTTGTTGGTCCTTCTCCATCCTCAGGATAATTTGATGACTCTGAAGACCTGTGGCCTTCAGAACCAACACCAACAGGTCTTCTGACCACAAAACAGCTCCCAGTTGATGCTCACCAGTCGTTCTCCTTCTCAAAGTAGCAGACCGAGATGAGGCGAGCTCCGCTGCCCAGAGCGAACTTGTTCTCCAGAGGAGACCACTTCACGCAGGTGGCAGCTCGGTTGATCCGGACCAGAACCAGGGTGGGTTTCCACAGGCCGTCCTTCATGGTCCAGACGTAGGCGTTCCGGTCGGAAGCACAGGTCACGATCCGGTTGGACTCTGGAGCCCAGTCGATGCCTGTGGACATGAAGAGGAGCTTCATGAGAACTTCTGGAAAGCTTCTTTTCCTAAATACCATTTTATAAACCGGTCAGGACTGATTTTCCTGTTTAAAGCACTAAAACTGTTTTTATTCATTAAACTTTATAAGAAGAACTGATAAAAACACTGAAAAACTGAGTTTGGTTTGATCGTCTCAGTGCTCCAGTTCTTCTGTGATTCACAAAGACTCCGTTTAAAGTCACATTTCTCCAGATGGTGATTCTGGTCCAACTGAAGGAGGTTCTTTATGTGTGGGTTCTTTATGTGTGGGTTCTTTATGTTTGGGTTCTTCATGTTTGGGTTCTTCATGTTTGGGTTCTTCATGTGTGGGTTCTTCATGTTTGGGTTCTTTATGTTTGGGTTCTTCATGTTTGGGTTCTTCATGTGTGGGTTCTTCATGTTTGGGTTCTTTATGTTTGGGTTCTTTATGTGTGGGTTCTTTATGTTTGGGTTCTTTATGTTTGGGTTCTTTATGTGTGGGTTCTTTATGTTTGGGTTCTTTATGTGTGGTTTCTTTATGTGTGGGTTCTTTATGTTTGGGTTCTTTATGTTTGGGTTCTTTATGTTTGGGTTCTTTATGTGTGGGTTCTTTATGTGTGGGTTCTTTATGTTTGGGTTCTTTATGTGTGGGTTCTTTATGTGTGGGTTCTTTATGTTTGGGTTCTTTATGTTTGGGTTCTTTATGTGTGGGTTCTTTATGTGTGGGTTCTTTATGTGTGGGTTCTTTATGTTTGGGTTCTTTATGTGTGGGTTCTTTATGTTTGGGTTCTTTATGTGTGGGTTCTTTATGTGTGGGTTCTTCATGTGTGGGTTCTTCATGTGTGGGTTCTTCATGTTTGGGTTCTTCATGTGTGGGTTCTTTATGTTTGGGTTCTTTATGTGTGGGTTCTTTATGTTTGGGTTCTTTATGTTTGGGTTCTTTATGTGTGGGTTCTTTATGTTTGGGTTCTTTATGTGTGGGTTCTTTATGTGTGGGTTCTTTATGTGTGGGTTCTTTATGTTTGGGTTCTTTATGTGTGGGTTCTTTATGTGTGGGTTCTTTATGTTTGGGTTCTTTATGTGTGGGTTCTTTATGTGTGGGTTCTTTATGTGTGGGTTCTTTATGTTTGGGTTCTTTATGTGTGGGTTCTTTATGTTTGGGTTCTTTATGTGTGGGTTCTTTATGTGTGGGTTCTTCATGTGTGGGTTCTTCATGTGTGGGTTCTTCATGTGTGGGTTCTTCATGTTTGGGTTCTTCATGTGTGGGTTCTTCATGTTTGGGTTCTTTATGTGTGGGTTCTTCTTGTGTGGGTTCTTTATGTTTGGGTTCTTTATGTGTGGGTTCTTTATGTTTGGGTTCTTTATGTGTGGGTTCTTTATGTTTGGGTTCTTTATGTTTGGGTTCTTCATGTGTGGGTTCTTCATGTGTGGGTTCTTCATGTTTGGGTTCTTCATGTTTGGGTTCTTCATGTGTGGGTTCTTCATGTGTGGGTTCTTCATGTTTGGGTTCTTCATGTGTGGGTTCTTTATGTGTGGGTTCTTTATGTGTGGGTTCTTTATGTGTGGGTTCTTTATGTTTGGGTTCTTTATGTTTGGGTTCTTTATGTTTGGGTTCTTTATGTGTGGGTTCTTTATGTTTGGGTTCTTTATGTGTGGGTTCTTTATGTTTGGGTTCTTTATGTTTGGGTTCTTTATGTGTGGGTTCTTTATGTTTGGGTTCTTTATGTGTGGGTTCTTTATGTTTGGGTTCTTTATGTGTGGGTTCTTTATGTGTGGGTTCTTCATGTGTGGGTTCTTCATGTGTGGGTTCTTCATGTTTGGGTTCTTCATGTGTGGGTTCTTTATGTTTGGGTTCTTTATGTGTGGGTTCTTTATGTTTGGGTTCTTTATGTTTGGGTTCTTTATGTGTGGGTTCTTTATGTTTGGGTTCTTTATGTGTGGGTTCTTTATGTTTGGGTTCTTTATGTGTGGGTTCTTTATGTGTGGGTTCTTTATGTGTGGGTTCTTCATGTTTGGGTTCTTCATGTTTGGGTTCTTCATGTGTGGGTTCTTCATGTGTGGGTTCTTCATGTTTGGGTTCTTCATGTGTGGGTTCTTTATGTGTGGGTTCTTTATGTGTGGGTTCTTTATGTTTGGGTTCTTCATGTGTGGGTTCTTTATGTTTGGGTTCTTTATGTATGGGTTCTTTATGTGTGGGTTCTTTATGTGTGGGTTCTTTATGTTTGGGTTCTTTATGTGTGGGTTCTTTATGTTTGGGTTCTTTATGTTTGGGTTCTTTATGTGTGGGTTCTTTATGTGTGGGTTCTTTATGTTTGGGTTCTTTATGTGTGGGTTCTTTATGTTTGGGTTCTTTATGTTTGGGTTCTTTATGTTGGGTTCTTTCATGTGTGGGTTCTTCATGTGTGGGTTCTTCATGTGTGGGTTCTTCATGTTTGGGTTCTTCATGTGTGGGTTCTTTATGTTTGGGTTCTTTATGTGTGGGTTCTTTATGTTTGGGTTCTTTATGTTTGGGTTCTTTATGTGTGGGTTCTTTATGTTTGGGTTCTTTATGTGTGGGTTCTTTATGTTTGGGTTCTTTATGTTTGGGTTCTTTATGTGTGGGTTCTTTATGTGTGGGTTCTTCATGTTTCGGTTCTTCATGTTTCGGTTCTTCATGTGTGGGTTCTTCATGTGTGGGTTCTTCATGTTTGGGTTCTTCATGTTTGGGTTCTTCATGTGTGGGTTCTTTATGTGTGGGTTCTTTATGTGTGGGTTCTTTATGTTTGGGTTCTTTATGTTTGGGTTCTTTATGTGTGGGTTCTTTATGTTTGGGTTCTTTATGTGTGGGTTCTTTATGTTTGGGTTCTTTATGTGTGGGTTCTTTATGTGTGGGTTCTTCATGTGTGGGTTCTTCATGTGTGGGTTCTTCATGTGTGGGTTCTTCATGTTTGGGTTCTTCATGTGTGGGTTCTTTATGTTTGGGTTCTTTATGTGTGGGTTCTTTATGTTTGGGTTCTTTATGTTTGGGTTCTTTATGTGTGGGTTCTTTATGTTTGGGTTCTTTATGTGTGGGTTCTTTATGTTTGGGTTCTTTATGTGTGGGTTCTTTATGTGTGGGTTCTTCATGTTTGGGTTCTTCATGTTTGGGTTCTTCATGTGTGGGTTCTTCATGTGTGGGTTCTTCATGTTTGGGTTCTTCATGTTTGGGTTCTTCATGTGTGGGTTCTTCATGTGTGGGTTCTTTATGTGTGGGTTCTTTATGTGTGGGTTCTTTATGTTTGGGTTCTTTATGTGTGGGTTCTTTATGTGTGGGTTCTTTATGTTTGGGTTCTTTATGTGTGGGTTCTTTATGTGTGGGTTCTTTATGTTTGGGTTCTTTATGTTTGGGTTCTTTATGTGTGGGTTCTTTATGTGTGGGTTCTTTATGTTTGGGTTCTTTATGTTTGGGTTCTTTATGTGTGGGTTCTTTATGTTTGGGTTCTTTATGTGTGGGTTCTTTATGTGTGGGTTCTTTATGTTTGGGTTCTTCATGTGTGGGTTCTTCATGTTTGGGTTCTTCATGTGTGGGTTCTTCATGTTTGGGTTCTTCATGTGTGGGTTCTTCATGTTTGGGTTCTTCATGTTTGGGTTCTTCATGTTTGGGTTCTTCATGTGTGGGTTCTTCATGTGTGAGTTCTTCATGTGTGGGTTCTTCATGTTTGGGTTCTTCATGTTTGGGTTCTTCTTGTGTGGGTTCTTCATGTTTGGGTTCTTTATGTGTGGGTTCTTTATGATTGGGTTCTTTATGTTTGGGTTCTTTATGTGTGGGTTCTTTATGTTTGGGTTCTTTATGTGTGGGTTCTTTATGTTTGGGTTCTTTATGTTTGGGTTCTTTATGTGTGGGTTCTTTATGTGTGGGTTCTTTATGTTTGGGTTCTTTATGTGTGGGTTCTTTATGTGTGGGTTCTTTATGTGTGGGTTCTTTATGTGTGGGTTCTTTATGTTTGGGTTCTTTATGTGTGGGTTCTTTATGTTTGGGTTCTTTATGTTTGGGTTCTTTATGTGTGGGTTCCTGTTCAGTGTCAGGAATGTGGAGTTCCTCAGTGTTCCTCGTAGACCAGGCACCTTAAAGCTATATCTACTAGTTAACCACAGCATGCTGGGAGGATAAAGTATGCCAGGCTTCTTTCTGTTTCTAGATGTTTCTTTTGTCAAAGTGCATCAGAGAGTGGTATTTTTTTTACTGTCAGTGAGCTGCAGTGTGTTTCCTGTTTCTAGAGGCAATGAGGCGGAGGCTATGTTATTTCACTAAAACTATGTACATGCATTTTCACATAATTTTGGACTATTGCAGTATAAATACAATAACAATAATAATTAATTAGGATAGTTTGAATTGTGTTTTTCTGAACCTCTTATTTAAAAAAATCAGTACTTGTTTATAACATTCATATATATAAACAAATTAAATATAATATGCATAAATATAAGATACATAGCTTTTATAACTTTGTTGTCATGTGCAAAGTGGATAGTCAAACTGAATAAAAGCACAAATACATTTAAATACATGATTTCTGTATCTTTTGTTTTACTTTATTATGAGCACTACAAAGATGATGAATCAGCACCATGGAGCAAATCCGTATCTATACAGTCTATGTCTGGAAAAGGTATGGAATTTAAAATCAAGGACTCCAGGAAGAGCAGCCACAGTTAAACAGTCTAATGGTGATCTAAATTCAACTTCAAAATAATAATAATTTGAAGGACTTGATAGTGACCACATCAGGGTTTGAACCACTGACCTTGTGATCAGATGTCCAGAGTCTTAACCATTGTACCACTGCTTTCAGGTTGCATTCCAATTGAATATGGGTTCCTACAATTCAGTAGGAATCGTCAGGTATGTTTTTGTACGGTGTTTCAAACTTGTGCTCCATGTGCCCCCTTTTAACTTTGAGCACCTGGCCCTCCAAATGCCTCTGCACGGCCCTGGTCCTGACCGCTGGTCAGTGGAGCTGTGAGTCTGTATGAATTAAACCTGATCTCAAACGTGTCGTCTCTGAGTAAATAAAGGGAAAAAACTCTTTAGTTTTTACGTGATCAGCTCTGAGAATACCGAACGAAAGCAGCTGAACGTGTCAGAGTTCATTAAACACCATCAGATGCTGTGAAGGTTTTAGAATGAAGCTAACAACAGATGGAACTAGTTTGTCAGATCAGTGAACTACAGGATGAGCTTTTCTCTTTACCAGAGCCTTCAGACCTCTAATGTTTAATTCTTCCTCATAGGAAGGTCCCAGTGTTCAGGTACCTGTGATCCGTCCGCTGTGCTCCGTCAGCTCATGAATCTTCACCCAGTCTTTGCCTTTCTTCTCATAGATGTTCACCACGTTGTTGTTCGGACTCACAGCGATCTCTGTCAAGAAATACAGGAGTCAGAAAAATGTCTGTGGAACTTCATTAGCTTCATGTGAACATCATGTGGACATTACTGATGGCTGAAGTTCTGTAAAATCTCACTGAACCACTTAGATTAGTTATTATATATTATTGATATTAGCTTATGAAGAACAGCGACGTGCTGCAGGAGCTGGAGAACATTAAGACCAAAAACCATCAGCCGTCAGTCTGAATAGGACTACAGAAGAGCTGCTGTCCTTCAGGTCAGGATAAGACACTGAACCCAGACAGCAGCAGCTTTAATGCTCTCTGAGTCCATTTCCTGTCCTGATAATCACATCGCCTGTGCCTCTCCAGCCGACATTAATGCAATCAGGAGAAACGCTTCAGCTGGAAGTTTGATCTCTAACCTGAACCTACATGATGAGGAAAGACCACAGGTAGGATAATGTTGTGTAGAAGTCAGTCAGGTGAGTGTGTTCCACGTACGAGTTCTGTCTTTGTTCCAGGTGTGGCAGGAAAGAGGCTCCAGGCCAAAGCTGTACAGCGACATGTCTGAGCAGAGCTTCTGGAATGTGGCTGCTGGAGGAAGAGGTGCTGCTGCAGGCAGACATAGGTAGACATCAGGTAAAAATCAGGTAGAGATAGGTAGACATCAGGTAAAAATCAGGTAGAGATAGGTAGACATCAGGAAAAATCAGGCAGAGATAGGTAGACAGGTAAAAATCAGGCAGAGATAGGTAGACATCAGGTAAAAATCAGGTAGAGATAGGTAGACATCAGGAAAAATCAGGCAGAGATAGGTAGACAGGTAAAAATCAGGTAGAGATAGGTAGACATCAGGTAAAAATCAGGCAGAGATAGGTAGACATCAGGTAAAAATCAGGTAGAGATAGGTAGACATCAGGAAAAATCAGGCAGAGATAGGTAGACAGGTAAAAATCAGGTAGAGATAGGTAGACATCAGGTAAAAATCAGGCAGAGATAGGTAGACATCAGGTAAAAATCAGGTAGAGATAGGTAGACATCAGGTAAAAATCAGGCAGAGATAGGTAGACATCAGGTAAAAATCAGGTAGAGATAGGTAGACATCAGGAAAAATCAGGCAGAGATAGGTAGACAGGTAAAAATCAGGTAGAGATAGGTAGCCATCAGGTAAAAATCAGGCAGAGATAGGTAGACAGGTAAAAATCAGGTAGAGATAGGTAAACATCAGGTAAAAATCAGGCAGAGATAGGTAGACATCAGGTAAAAATCAGGTAGAGATAGGTAGACATCAGGAAAAATCAGGCAGAGATAGGTAGACAGGTAAAAATCAGGTAGAGATAGGTAGACATCAGGTAAAAATCAGGCAGAGATAGGTAGACATCAGGTAAAAATCAGGTAGAGATAGGTAGACATCAGGTAAAAATCAGGCAGAGATAGGTAGACATCAGGAAAAATCAGGCAGAGATAGGTAGACAGGTAAAAATCAGGTAGAGATAGGTAGACATCAGGTAAAAATCAGGTAGAGATAGGTAGACATCAGGAAAAATCAGGCAGAGATAGGTAGACAGGTAAAAATCAGGTAGAGATAGGTAGACATCAGGTAAAAATCAGGCAGAGATAGGTAGACAGGTAAAAATCGGGTAGAGATAGGTAGACATCAGGTAAAAATCAGGCAGAGATAGGTAGACATCAGGTAAAAATCAGGCAGAGATAGGTAGACATCAGGCAAAAATCAGGCAGAGATAGGTAGACAGGTAAAAATCGGGTAGAGATAGGTAGACATCAGGTAAAAATCAGGCAGAGATAGGTAGACAGGTAAAAATCAGGCAGAGATAGGTAGACATCAGGAAAAAATCAGGCAGAGATAGGTAGACAGGTAAAAATCAGGTAGAGATAGGTAGACATCAGGTAAAAATCAGGTAGAGATAGGTAGACATCAGGTAAAAATCAGGTAGAGATAGGTAGACATCAGGTAAAAATCAGGCAGAGATAGGTAAACATCAGGTAAAAATCAGGCAGAGATAGGTAGACATCAGGTAAAAATCAGGCAGAGATAGGTAGACATCAGGTAAAAATCAGGTAGAGATAGGTAGACATCAGGAAAAAATCAGGTAGAGATAGGTAGACAGGTAAAAATCAGGCAGACATAGGTAGACATCAGGTAAAAATCAGGCAGAGATAGGTAGACATCAGGTAAAAATCAGGCAGAGATAGGTAGACATCAGGTAAAAATCAGGTAGAGATAGGTAGACATCAGGTAAAAATCAGGCAGAGATAGGTAGACATCAGGTAAAAATCAGGCAGAGATTGGTAGACAGGTAAAAATCAGGTAGAGATAGGTAGACATCCAGGTAAAAATCAGGTAGAGATAGGTAGACATCAGGTAAAAATCAGGCAGAGATAGGTAGACATCAGGTAAAAATCAGGTAGAGATAGGTAGACATCAGGTAAAAATCAGGTAGAGATAGGTAGACATCAGGTAAAAATCAGGCAGACATAGGTAGACATCAGGTAAAAATCAGGCAGAGATAGGTAGACATCAGGTAAAAATCAGGTAGAGATAGGTAGACATCAGGTAAAAATCAGGTAGAGATAGGTAGACATCAGGTAAAAATCAGGCAGAGATAGGTAGACATCAGGTAAAAATCAGGTAGAGATAGGTAGACATCCAGGTAAAAATCAGGTAGAGATAGGTAGACATCAGGTAAAAATCAGGTAGAGATAGGTAGACATCAGGTAAAAATCAGGCAGAGATTGGTAGACATCAGGTAAAAATCAGGTAGAGATAGGTAAACATCAGGTAAAAATCAGGCAGAGATAGGTAGACATCAGGAAAAATCAGGTAGAGATAGGTAGACATCAGGTAAAAATCAGGCAGACATAGGTAGACATCAGGTAAAAATCAGGCAGAGATAGGTAGACATCAGGTAAAAATCAGGTAGAGATAGGTAGACATCAGGAAAAAATCAGGCAGAGATAGGTAGACATCAGGTAAAAATCAGGCAGAGATAGGTAGACATCAGGTAAAAATCAGGTAGAGATAGGTAGACATCAGGAAAAAATCAGGCAGAGATAGGTAGACATCAGGTAAAAATCAGGTAGAGATAGGTAGACATCAGGTAAAAATCAGGCAGAGATAGGTAGACATCAGGTAAAAATCAGGTAGAGATAGGTAGACATCAGGTAAAAATCAGGTAGAGATAGGTAGACATCAGGAAAAAATCAGGCAGAGATAGGTAGACATCAGGAAAAAATCAGGCAGAGATAGGTAGACATCAGGTAAAAATCAGGTAGAGATAGGTAGACATCAAGTATAAACTGTAGCGAGTGAACAACATGGGTCGACTCCCTTCATGGACAGACTTCATGCAAACGGTTGTGACCCGAGTGAGGAACGATTTGGAGATAAGAACTCCTTTATCAGGCGTGGCATTCACTGAGCAAACATGTTTTTAGCTCATATTACTCTCTAACTACCGACAGAATCTGATCCAGTTTGGAGGAAACACTTTAGATTTCCTGTTTTTAAACAGAGTTTTACATTGTTCTGATAAAGCAGACCAGAAGTTAGAACCTAACAGTGAAATGAACCATAAAAACATGACAGCATTACTTTGGTTATTCAGCCTGAAACAGAGTAAATTATTGAGAATGACATCCTTCAGACTGGGAGTGTTCTACTGCAGCTGTACGGGACAGAACAAACACCAGTTTAACAGCAGCTGATTGATTAGATGTCACTGATCAGTAGATCAGGACTTACCTGTGCTGATGTAAGGTCAGGTTGAAGTTAGGAGGAGCAGCGCTGCGTTCATGGACTCTGGTCAGTCGACACGAACGCAGCAGAGAGTCTGAGCTGGAGAAGGAAGTGTCTGTTAGTGAAGGAGGTGGGAGTGTCTGAAGGACCTCCTCCTGGTAGAGGAAGTATCTGCTGCTGAAGGAGGTGGGAGTGTCTGAAGCTCGTGTGGTTTCCAGGAGTCCATGAAAGCTTCCTTCATATCTTTAGTCTTTGCAGCTTTCCGTGCTGTGATATTTACTGATGAAAACTAAATGAAAACTGCAGCTAAAGTTATGTATAAAATCCATAACTGATCCATTGATCTGTTTCGTCCATGAGGGAAGACTGTGAGAAATGATCTGTAGGATACTTCACGTGTTTAGTAAAGATTATTGTTATTATTATTATTATTATTATTATTATCATTATTATTATTATTGTCAGTCCTTCTATGCTGATGTTCTGTTTGTCGTTACTGAAACAGTAGATGGGGATAATATTTATTTTTTAGATAAACAGATTTTGTTTTCCAGATTCTCAGTCCTGAATATAATTTTGAAGGGGACACTTTTATTGTGAAAGAGCCCGGGTCAGGAGGAAACCACGTGATGAGGACTGTTGTGTTTTACTGTCTGTAATTGTGTGTTTTATGTTTGTGGATGAAACTTTGTCTCTTGTCATTGTTTCTGCTGGGACTGTTAGCATGCTAAGCTAAGGATAACAACAACAACAACAACAGCAACAATAATAATACATTTTATTTGCAATCCATTTTTATAGTATAGTCTACTATAGTACAGTATGATATCGAATATTTTTAAAAATTTTATTGTTTTTCTTATTATTTCCATTTAATGGATGAATCTAAAACTTTACCGACTCGTGTTTCTGATCATACCTGGAGCTTTATTCGGAGGATGCACCTCGTGTTTTAAATTTAAATGATTAGAAAAGCAATAATTCCACTGCTGTAAATATTCTTCCATTTGAGCAGCAGAACTGAAGGTTCCACATGTCTTTAGTTTATTTTCAGTCTAACTGCAGTTTAATGAAGGCTGGTTCATTGCAGCAGGGCGTGTGGTCGGTTTAGACCAGTAATATTTATCTATCAGCATGGTAAATATTCATTAATTATGGACAGTAGCCCAGAGATGGAGCTAGTCTGGATCCTGGGAGGGTTTTTTTCACTGACTGGTTCCTGGTATCAGAGCTGGTTCTGGTTCTGATTCTGCTCTAACTGAAGTGTTCTTTCTGGTTGATTCTGTCTTATAACCACTTACCTGACACTAATACAGGATCTCTAACAGCAGAAGCTTCATTTCCTGATTCACAGAAGAAGAGATGTGGAGGGATGTTGTGTTGTTGCGGTGAGAGGCAGCCTGAGGGCGCTAGAGGACACGTCATGTTGGGTGGAGCAGACTGGGAGCAGAGTTGACTGGTGGAAAAAGGGAGTTGGAAGCAGAGGACTGGAGGAAGGTCAGCAGCAGCATCCCACAGTGGACATGGTGGAGACTGGACCAGCTGGTGGAACATCAACCACAGATCTGAAGCATCCAGCTCTGGGACCAGGGACACTCAGAGAAATAGTACAGGGGGAAACAGAGTGAATGTACTGCAATAACGGTATACATATTAAATGTAAAGGTAGATAGAGAAGGGCTCAGTGCATCAAGAAAAGTCCCCCAGCAGCCTATAGGCCTATAGCAGCATGACTAGAGGCAGAACGAAGGGACGTCCAAGAGGGAGTCAGCTGTGCAATGAAGACACAAGCCGAACCCCTGTGGGTCACCCAGTCAGCCCCAACTATAAGATTTGTCAAAAAGGAACGTTTTAAGCCTGGTCTTAAAAATAGAGAGGGTGTCTGCCTCCAGAACCCAAACTGGGAGCAGGTTCCACAGGAGAGGAGCTGATAACTGAAGGCTCTGCCTCCCATTCTACTTTTAGAAATTCTAGGAACAACAAGTAAGCCTGCAGCTTGAGAGCGAAGAGTTCTGCTAGGATAATAAGGTACTATCAGATCTTTAAGATATGATGGAGATTGGTTATTAAGAGCTTTATATGTCAGAAGAAGGATTTTAAATTCTATTCTGGATTTAACAGGAAGCCAGTGAAGAGAAGCAAGTATAGGGGAAATATGATCTCTTTTGCTAACTCCTGTCAGTACTCTCGCAGCAGCGTTTTGGATCAACTGTAGATGTTTGAGAGAACTATTTGGACAGCCTGATAATTTAGCAACCAAGGCATCTGTCTTTAGGTCCGTTTGTTGCTTGAGCTGACGCCATCGCCCAAATGACTCGCCAATAATCACTTTTGTTTTTGCATTCTCGTTTTTGCGATCCAGTTGTCTTTTATTTTCTCTGACCTCAAAAAATGCCTTTCTTTTACGGCTGGGTCCCCCTGGATCTTTATCTGCCATTATGTAAAAAAAGATGAGCAAAACAAGTCTCCAGCTAACTATGAAGCTATACCAAAGCAACACATACAGAAAACATGTAAGTCCAAGGCGTACGTAATCTACGTAACTAGGCCTGAGCCGGAAGATCTTTGATTGACAGGAAAGGGAGCAAACCAAACGCCTCGGTCCGAGCGCGTTGATTGGCTGATGTTTTTCAGGTCCTGCCATGTCCACAGTTATTTTTTTATTATTCTTTTAGAGACCATACATACAAGTCCACTAAAGGTCAGTATATTCATTTTATGTGAATCAGACAAATTAAACAAAAAAAAACATCCTCCATAATGCCTTTAAAAGGTGTTTTTCTCCCTCTGTCACCTTAGGGCTGCTCTGGGGGTTCATCTGGGTTCTGGAAAGCGTCTTGAGACAATTTGACCCGTCAATCAATCAAGTGCCACGCCATTCAGCGTAGGCGATCATTTCTCTCCAGCTCCCCCGATCTTTTGCCCTCTGAATTGTGACTGTTATTGTTCCATGTGCAGCCATGATGTAGGTCCACCTATCATTTTCATTCTCTGTCTGCCTCGTCCTCTCTTCCCATTTATTTTTCCAGCTGTAACGATATATTCCAGGGTCTCCTTCCTTAAGATGTGTCCAAAAAATGTTGCTTGCCGTTTCCTAATTTTGTTCAGTAGTGTGTAATTTGTGTTTAGTGTTTTTAAAACATCTTCATTATTTATTGTCCATGTAAGATATACGCAGCATACGTCTGTTAAACCACGTCTCTGCTGCAGTGATTTTGTTCGACATTTTGTTAGTTAAGTTCCAAAATTAATATTCGTACATCAGAACTGGTAGGATATAAGAGCTGAGAGTCTTCATACAGAATACCAATTGCTGTTTTCTTATTTGTCAGTATATTTTTCATTTTTGTAAATGCTGTTCTTGCCATTGCTACTCTACATTTGATGTCTGTTTCACATCTTGACCTGTAGATGGCGCTATATAAATAAAGTGGAACTGAATGAACACAGACTTGACTGCAGCATACAATCACAGTTTAATAGAAATACTTTAGAAGAGCCTCAGAATTCTCCTGGAACATCTAGTAGAAGAACCTGGATGCTGTGGAAGTCCAAAGCTGCTGGTGGCACCAAAACTGTTATGTCCACTGCCTCTAATGCATGTCGTGGCAGTTTCTCTCTCTCTCTCTCCAGGTGGGTGGAGCTTGGTGTGTGATGTGGTGAGTAGGTGTTGCCTATTAATAATCAGGCAGGTGGAAGCAATCTGATCATCCACCTCTACCTCATCATATAAGCGGGTCATTCCATCACTCATCTCCAGACCGTTGAACAGCCCAGTCAGTGTTTCACTCCTGGTTTTCTGTTCAGCTCCTCTGTTTTGGCCAGACTAACTTTGTTCTGTAGTTTGGATTCCACCTGCCTGCTGTCCAGCTTACCTCCTGCACTCTCACCCGATTCTGGATCCCTCCTAGAAGATGCTCTTCTCCACACACCACCTGCTCATCCCTACCTCCATTCCACCACACACCATCTCCCTACCTGGATGCTTTCAGCCGGCTTCACCTGCAGTCCGTTCTCCACTCCGGAGCCCAGTCTACCTTAGCTTCTATCTGTAGCCTCATGGTTAGTCACTAGCTTCTGTTTGTACTAGGACTCTGTGCCTTCTGTAGAATTGTGTTAGCATTAATGGTAACAGGCTGTTATTCATGGAGTTAATAGTTTGCTCTTCTGTCACTGTCTTACAGTATTTGGGTTAGTATTTTGTTTAATTTTGTGTACACTCACCATTTGATTCAGCTTTCCTGTTATGGTATTCAGGTTAGTACGTTGTTTTCTTGTCTTTTCCAGTTCTGGGCTTAGTTGCTGTTAGACCTCCAGCCCTTCAGGGGTTCTCCAGAGTTCTGTGCTTCCTGTTCTGCTTGTGCAGATTCCTGTATAACAATTTCATTGTTTGTAATAAATCATTATTGCTGAAACTGTCAAGGAGGGTGGTGTTTAGAACCCAAAAGCAGGCACGCAGACAGGCGGATACGAAAACCAAGGATTTAATGTAAGAACAGAAAACACTCCGCACGGGAGGCACAGAAAACAACAGAACGGGGAATTAAACTAAACTAAAGGTGACGGACCAGGTGGCCGTGATGGGGGTTAATAAACTAAACGGGAAGGGGTGACTCACGTTGTCCAGGGGAGTCGGGAGCCGAGGCAGGGACGGAGCTGGTGGTGGGGTAGTGGCAGGGACAGCGGGGTAGGGAGAACCAGAGCAGACGCTGAAGTCCAGGGCCGGTGGGGAAACCAGAGCCTTCAGCAGACGGATGTGACGCTTGGCAGAGAACCGCAGGCAATGACCCAGCACAGAGCAGTGGTGAGAGTCTGGCTTTATACGCCGCTGATTCATGATTACGAGCACCTGAGCTCCTTTGCAGCTGCTTGTAATCAGCCGGGGCAGATCACAGGAGAGGGAGGGGCCATGACAGAAACTCTCAATTGCTGTCTTCATTCTTCATTGCCTGCAGTTGAGTCTCTGTATTGGGAACATAACAAAAACTAAAGATGAAAGATGTTTAGTTCCTGGAGGTTAAATGGAGCTGGTTTGTAGCTCCGCCTCCAGAGAATCACATGACCTCAAACTGTGGTTATTGTTGGAACAAACAGGAAGCAGCTTTCCTGAGTTATCTAGATCCTGTTTCCTGTACAGTCTGTGATCTGCAAGAACACACACACACACACACACACACACACACACACACACACACACACACACACACACACACACACAGGGCTGTAAACAACATTGGTTCCTCCAGAGTTAAACTGGTCTAAATGTTAATGACTGGTTTCATGTCTAACTTGGACTTGGAGACTCAGACATGAAGCAGAAGAACCTGGCCTGATCCTCGATGCTCTGATCTTGTAGCTTCTCAGTCACATCTGATCAGAACAGGTCAAAAGTCACCAATCAAGGATCAATAAGAAGCTTTAGACACCATGAACTCTGTAAAGAGTTAAAACTAATGAAGTACCTCCTGTTCTCTCCACCTCAGAGCTCCAATCAGTTTTTCTCTGATCAAGGATTCGTTGATGGAAAACCTGTGAGAGTTTGTATTCCTTGTGTTTAATAAATGACACCAGCGTGCACGTTAACCTTCTCCGTGCACGGCGCTCATCTGTTGAACCGACTCTGATCCTGGAAAGCAGCTGTGACTAAATTAAAACAAACATTCAGGAAGCTGTTTTGTTCTGAAGGCCTGTGATGCTGGATTCATTATAAATTATCATTATTATTATTATCATCATTCAGAGTTCTTCCTGCTGTAAGGACTAACAGAGGACTTCTCCATGGACAGAGGAAATATTTTCCTTTGGTCTGAACATTTGAAACAGAAGCTGCTGACACTGACAGCAGGAAACATTATACATATATATGTATATATATATATATATATATATACATATATATACATATATATATGGCATGCCGTTTAGGAAATTATATATATAATGAAAGTTGATATGGGATGTGTGTGCATCTATGCAGCCAATCACACTGGGAAATCCTAAAAGAAATTAAAATAACTAATCCCAGTCTGAGGCTGCAGCACAATGTCATTAACAGAATATGATTTAAAATGAATTTAACAGATCTCTGCATCATTCACCTGCAATCCTGTGGAACTTTTCCTTGATGTTCTGACAGGTTTGTGTCCACAATGATGGTAAAAGTCGTTTCAGAGCCAGGAAAACTTTTCTGACTGTCCTCCATACAGTTGTCTTACTCTGCATCTCCGACATCATATAAAAACTTTCATTTGCAAAGAACCGCAGCAACACACAATATCTGCTGGATGTGAGAGCATGACTGGTTGGTAATGTAAATGTAAGGACGGATTAGGTTGTTGATGTAGATTATGGACTTGAAACGATTACGAAACGGTACCGCTCAAACCGATAATTTTCCGGAAATGTGAGAACATTTATGCTCGGTCTGATAACAATCTACCGACGAATATTTAATGATCTGTGCAGTAATGCTGCTCCTTTATCCACTGGATCGTTAATAAAAGCTGTTCTACGCCAAAACTCGCTCGCTTACTGACTGAATGAATGAGGAAATGAAACAGCGTGTGGCTGAAAGAGGGCGGAGACGGAGAGAAACTGGAGGTTTTCTCAGATAAACCTGCTGGTGACCAGGTTAGAGTCATAGAGTCTGTTACTGCGGTAACTGACCGAGAGTTGAAGTTACCCCTCTTTGTGAAGGGAGTGTCTACAGATACGGACCCGTACCCGTACCCTGTGGCCTACGGATACGGCACTTTCCCTTCTCATAAATATTAATGAGCCGGCTGATGAACGCGCTTCGTGATTGGCTGGTAATCCGACGGACATAATTATTAATGAGCCGGCGACGCTGATGAAGGCGCTTCCGTGATTCGAGGTGAATCTGCGGAATGAATGGCGGAACTAACAGCCAGCAAACTACAAGTATTTTTTTACCTTCAAAAGTAGCGACAGACTATTACATATTAACAACCTAAACAAAACCCTGACGTATTTTCTACGTCTGTCAACACAGACACTGTCACAGTCACTTTAATGTTAGCGGACTCTGTTGAATGGCTAAGTTACATCACCACAAACAAATCTCACAATATCACAGTAAATCGAGTTTGTGGGTTTTTTTAATTCATGCCGAATTAAAGAGCTGCTCCTCACCATTCACGAGTGTTTGTTTCATATTCGACATCCTTAACTTTATCTTGTAAATTAGCGTCCGAAATTAAATGGGAACATTTGCAATGGAGTTCGTCAGCCGCTTCCACCACTGAACGCGGTAAACTAATTAATAGGAACTGGACTTCAAACAATTTAGACACGGCGTCTAAAAGCGTAAAAACTACAGTGTCTACGTAAAGTGTGAGAGGAGACGGTGTATTTTTGGTTAAATTATACAATGTTCGCCGTCAAAGTCATTCATATAAACTGCCTGTAATGTGCAGCAAATAGTAGTTAACCATCGCCAGCTCTTCAGTGACCTTAACGGGTCCGTACCTCTAGTACAGATGCTACAGGTACGGGTCCGTACCTCTAGCATCAACCCTTTGTGAAACAGGCTAGAGTTACCCCTCTGTCTCAGGGTTAAGTTACCTCGCTTTGTGAAACGGAGAACTCTGAGTTTCCTTCATTTCAGGGTTAAGAAACTCAGAGTTATCACTATACCTGCTTCATGAAACAGACCCCAGGGCTGGTCCATGGCTGGACTCTCCTCTCTGTGGTTCCCTCAAGGTAGAACAAGTTACCAGAATAAAAAAAACAGCTCTTCACTGAACCTCTGCACTTGACAGACTGCAAAAAAAAGAAAAAAAAAGGTATTATTTATCTTTTTTCTTCTGCCTGCGCTGCCTGTAGACACCACAGTCTGGTTATCACACCTGAATTTGTTTTATGACACTAACCCATGCACTTGGGTTATGAGTTTCGCTCATAGACAAACAAATGTACAAATGCATGTGTTGTCTATAACAACTTAGTTAACCATCTGATGCTGTCTGTGTCACATAGCCACAAAGATATTCAATGAATATATTTGTAAAGGATGAACTAAGTGCATTATTGATATAAGTCAACCAATCGGTTGGTATGAATACGCAAATTAGCCTGTTTAAAGATATGAATATGGTAATACACATGCACCAAGGTCACAAGTGACCAGTTATTGACCAAAAGTGGCCATAATATGAATCCCATGGCCTGAGAAATTAGATTAATTGGCAAAAATTAATTTATCTATTTAATTGTACAAACTATGCTAATTATCTCATTAAATATGCAAGATACAGTTTGGCCCCAAGGCTAATTGGATTCTACGGAAAAAATTACATAAGAACCCGCCAAGTAACTTTTGACACCCCCTTCATAAGTTCTTTATAGGATCTACCTTGTCTATCATTTTAGGGTTAACAAACTCAGAGTTTTCACTAAACCTGCTTCGTGAAACAGGCCCTAAGTACCTAACCTGGCAATAGCCAGATTAATAATTGTGTAGTACTTGATAGTACTCCACAATATCAATCTGGGACCGCTCCATGTAAATCCGTTCGGAGGAAAGAGGCACGGATTGGACAATGCAACAGTATGTCCCGCCTCTGACAGGTTTGTTTTTAGCCAATCGCGGGATCTTCACAACGAGCGGAGCCAATTGGTAGATTAAACTCTGACCAAAACCCGTAGGTAAAAAAGCACAAACATCTTTACCTTCCAGAAATGCACAAAGCGCCTCTCGTTGTTCTTCCTTCAAAGAAGCGATAGGAGATTCAGCTAAAACTGACTTAATAGCAGCATCTACACGATCGTTGTCCTCCGTTGCCGTGTTTGTTTTGATCTACTGGCGTTTGGTGTCGTCTTCACACCCGGATATCCCGCCCCACACACGAATACTGCTGCGTGATTGGCCCGTGCCAACTTGGTGCTGTACGAAAAGTGAAGGCGGGAGCGGAGCAAGATGCTTTCTTGAGAGATTTGTGAGCTCACAAATATCGCGAGAAATCAACTTGCTGGCAAAGTTACGAAGTTCCATCTTCTACTGAAACAACAGGAAATGCTGTCTTTTCAAAATAATCACCAGATGTCTAATAAAGATATTGTGATATAACCCTAGTTTAAATAAAATGTTTAGTAGCAAGAAAACGTAACATGATTTAGTTCCTGAACTAATCATTAGATCCTTTCATCTGTTAGAACCTTTAACCTCTTAGAACCTGTAATCTGTTAGAACCTTTAATTTGTTCAAACTTTTAATCTGTTAGAACCTTTAATTTGTTCTAATTTTTAATCTGTTAGAACCTTTCACCTGATAGAACCTTTAACCTCTTAGAACCTTTAATCTGTTAGAACTTTTAATCTGGTAGAACCTTGAACCTGTTAGACCCTTTAGAACTTTTAATCTGTTCAAACATTTAATCTGTTCAAACTTTTAACCTCTTAGAACCTTTAATCTGGTAGAACCTTTCACCTGATAGAACCTTCAGTCTATCACAGGTTCGCCTGGTAACGGTCCATCAGACAACCAGACTCACATTCACACCTGCAGATGTTTAGAACCTCCAGCAGGGTCTGTGGACTGCAGGAGGAACATGGAGAATCCGGTCAGAACCAGCAGGGAGAACATGGAACCTCCACACAGAAACAGCCGCTGTGAGAACCACTGGGCGGGTCTGTGGGCTCCTCCGGGGGGCGGTCCGGCCGTAGACCGGGTGGGAGGAGCCGCAGGACGCAGCAGCTCGGAGCTCCGGAGAGAAGACGCGGATCTCAGGATGTCGGAGCTGAGCAAAGACCGGGACGGAGGAGGAGGAAAGTCCGGCAACAAGAAGGAGAAGGACCAGGTAGGAGAACCTGGGGGGAACCTCGGCCCTGTTTCTGCAGAACTGTTCGGTTTGATTCGGTTCTCCAGATGTTTTTGTTGAGAATCTGAGCTTCACTCGGACCAGATCCTGGTCCAGAACTTCAGTCCGTCGGTTTTTATCTCAGCTTCAGATGAACTGAAGGGAAATATGGAAGAAAAAAAACAAACAACAGAAGGAAGTAAAAAAAAACTGACAGAGAACTTCAATCTGCTGCTGTCAGGTAGCTGGTATAGAACAGAACAGAATAGAATGGAACAGAATAGAAAAGAATAGAACAGAACAGAACAGAATAGAAAAAATCACACAGAAAAAAAGAACAGAACAGAACAGAACAGAATAGAACAGAACAGAACAGAATAGAACAGAACAGAACAGAACGGAATAGAACAGAACAGAACAGAACGGAATAGAACAGAACAGAACAGAACAGAATAGAACAGAACAGAACAGAATAGAAAAAAATCACACAGAAAAAAAGAACAGAACAGAATAGAACAGAACAGAACAGAACAGAACAGAATAGAAAAAAATCACACAGAAAAAAAAGAACAGAACAGAACAGAACAGAACAGAACGGAATAGAACAGAACAGAACAGAACAGAACAGAGTAGAACAGAACAGAACAGAACAGAACAGAACAGAACAGAGTAGAACAGAACAGAATAGAAAAAAATCACACAGAAAAAAAAAGAACGGAACGGAACAGAACAGAATAGAACGGAACGGAACGGAACAGAACAGAATAGAACAGAACAGAATAGAACGGAACGGAACGGAACGGAACAGAATAGAACAGAACAGAATAGAACGGAACGGAACAGAACGGAACAGAACAGAACAGAACAGAGTAGAACAGAACAGAACAGAACAGAACGGAATAGAACAGAACAGAACAGAGTAGAACAGAACAGAACAGAATAGAATAGAACAGAACAGAACAGAACAGAATGGAACAGAATAGAACAGAACAGAACAGAATAGAACAGAACAGAACAGAACAGAACAGAACAGAACAGAGTAGAACAGAACAGAACAGAATAGAACAGAACAGAACAGAACAGAATAGAACAGAACAGAAGAGAACAAAATAGAACAGAACAGAATAGAATAGAACAGAGTAGAATAGAATAGAACAGAACAGAACAGAACAGAATAGAATAGAACAGAATAGAATAGAATAGAACAGAACAGAACAGAATGGAACAGAACAGAATAGAAAAAAATCACACAGAAAAAAAAGAACAGAACAGAACGGAACACAATAGAACAGAACAGAATAGAACAGAACAGAACAGAACAGAATAGAACAGAACAGAACGGAATAGAATAGAATAGAACAGAACAGAACACAATAGAATAGAATAGAACAGAACAGAACAGAATAGAACAGAACAGAACAGAACAGAACAGAACAGAACAGAATAGAACAGAACAGAACAGAACAGAATAGAATGGAACAGAATAGAATAGAAAAAATCACACAGAAAAAAAAGAACGGAACGGAACAGAACGGAACAGAACAGAACAGAACAGAACAGAACAGAATAGAACGGAACGGAACGGAACAGAACGGAACAGAATAGAACAGAACAGAACAGAACAGAACAGAACAGAATGGAACAGAATAGAACAGAACAGAACAGAATAGAATAGAATAGAACAGAACAGAACAGAACAGAATAGAACAGAACAGAACGGAACAGAACGGAAGAGAACAGAAGAGAAGAGAACAGAATAGAATAGAATAGAATAGAACAGAATAGAATAGAATAGAATAGAACAGAACAGAACAGAAGAGAACAGAACGGAACAGAACAGAAGAGAAGAGAACAGAACAGAACAGAATAGAACAGAACAGAACAGAACAGAAGAGAATAGAATGGAACAGAACAGAATAGAATAGAACAGAACAGAACGGAACAGAACGGAACAGAACAGAAGAGAACAGAACAGAAGAGAACAGAATGGAACAGAACAGAACAGAATAGAAAAAAATCACACAGAAAAAAAAAGAACAGAACGGAACGGAACGGAACGGAATAGAACAGAACAGAAGAGAACAGAATAGAACAGAACAGAATAGAACAGAACAGAACAGAATAGAACAGAACAGAACAGAACAGAATAGAATAGAACAGAACAGAACGGAACAGAACGGAACAGAACAGAAGAGAACAGAACAGAAGAGAACAGAATAGAATAGAACAGAATAGAATAGAATAGAATAGAACAGAATAGAATAGAATAGAATAGAATAGAATAGAATGGAACGGAACGGAACAGAATAGAACAGAATAGAATAGAATAGAACAGAACAGAACAGAACAGAACAGAACAGAACAGAACAGAATAGAATAGAATAGAACAGAACAGAATAGAATGGAACAGAATAGAATAGAAAAAAATCACACAGAAAAAAAAGAACGGAACGGAATGGAACAGAACAGAACAGAACAGAACAGAATAGAACGGAACGGAACGGAACAGAACGGAACAGAATAGAACAGAACAGAACAGAACAGAACAGAATAGAATAGAACAGAACAGGACAGAATGGAACAGAATAGAACAGAACAGAACAGAATAGAATAGAATAGAACAGAACAGAACAGAACAGAATAGAACAGAACAGAACGGAAGAGAACAGAAGAGAAGAGAACAGAATAGAATAGAATAGAACAGAATAGAATAGAATAGAATAGAATAGAACAGAACAGAAGAGAACAGAACAGAATAGAACAGAACAGAACAGAAGAGAATAGAAAAAAATCACACAGAAAAAAAAGAACAGAACGGAACGGAACGGAATAGAACAGAACAGAAGAGAACAGAATAGAACAGAACAGAATAGAACAGAACAGAACAGAATAGAACAGAACAGAACAGAATAGAATAGAACAGAACAGAACGGAACAGAACGGAACAGAACAGAAGAGAACAGAACAGAAGAGAACAGAATAGAATAGAACAGAATAGAATAGAATAGAATAGAACAGAATAGAATAGAATAGAATAGAACGGAACGGAACAGAATAGAACAGAATAGAATAGAATAGAATAGAACAGAACAGAACAGAACAGAACAGAACAGAACAGAATAGAATAGAATAGAATAGAGCCCCGCTCTAGATCTAAGTTTCATCCGCAGGTATGAAGTACAGGAATGTGGATCAGAGCTTAATAAAACCAATAATTATTATAATAATGATTAATATTAATCCAGCTGTAGTGAATCAAAAAGTGGAAAAACACTCACAAAATAATCACATTTATGATTAAAGTGGTGAAAATAAACTAAGTTGGTGAGTTCTGACAGTCAGATGACCAGCAGGATGAATGTTCTGGTAAAACAGCCGTCTGTCCTGAAGTCAGGAAAGCTGAAGGTTTCTGCTGCGCTGCTTGGAAAGACCTTCAGGCCTCCTGACTGTTTGTTGTTGGTGATTCTTGTTATTCCCGGCTGGGTTCGGCTTTAAACTCTGTTTTCATGATAACAAACGGAGCTGGGTAGCGGCTCTTCTCCAGAATAATTTCAGTGTCCTACAGGAGGAACTAAAACCCTTTCACTGTATTTAGTGGTTTAGAGTCACAGCAGCTGCACTCACTAGTCCTGGTTTCAGATGTTTCCAGGCTGAAGCCTGTAGATCTGTTCTGCTGTTGTTCTGAATAAAACACAGCAGGAAAAACACAGGATGTAAAAACAATTGTGTTCTGTTGATCAGGTTGCTCACATCCTAAAGGAGAATTATCCTCAGAACTAAATATGTGGAGGGAAAAATGTCTGAGTGGTGAGAAAACAAAGACAGAGGAGAAACATCTCAGTTCTCTTCATCTTTCTCCTCCTAACTCTAACTACTGATTACCAGCCTTAGTCCTGAACTAGCCTGAAGCTTTAGCTAAACCTGAAGCTGAAGCTAAACCAACAATAAACCGTCTCTTCGTGCTGACATGTCGGGATTTATGGTTTTAAGGACTGAACTGGTTATTGGGAATATTGGGATTAATAGGAATATGGGGATTAGATCCATTGAAGGAACAAATCCAACTGTGAGGTTCTGGTTGAAGTTTATACCCAGAATCAGAAGACAGACAGGAATTTGGTCAGAAGGTGCATTTGTTTAAACTGCAGTCAGAAAATTCAGTGGAGGCTGATGACTGGTTGGTTTGGTGGAGGACAACTGGAGGGCGGTATGGAGTCAGAAGGTAGAGCTGAAGAACATAGAACACTGGAGCTCAGGGGACTGAGTTAGAAGAAGACTGGATGATCTAACCAGGAGGATCTAACCAGGTGGTCAGTAAAGTGGGGATCTAGTCTCTCCAGGAGGTTTCTGTTGTTGCATCAAAGGAGTGAGAGCGACAGGAGGTTCTTCTCTAAGTTATTTTGACCTTCATAAAGTCTATCAGTGTTAAATTACCTCATTGGCGGTTTGTAGAAGCTGACTGAGATCCAGGCTTAGTCTCAGTGTCTGCAGGTGATCGTAGTGATGTTCTTCATTCTTTATTACTGAGACACAAGGTCAGTTTAAATTAAAGGTCTGATGAAACCCAGAGAAGTCACTGGAAAAAAAGTCAGACTAAATGAAAACTTCCTTCTTGGATCAGAAGCTTCATCTGAAGGTCCAGAGGAATGCTGGATGGGTTTTACTGCTGTCGTTGAAGCTTTTTCTTCTGCTCCACCAAATTATTTCTGCAGAATGTTGTTGTGAATCTAAAGCAAACTTCCTTGTAGCGACCAGACTGGTTGAACCAGTCTGGTTCTCTTTCACCTTCATCTGCTTCATGTGGCAACAAGTTTGAGGTTGAAGGAGCCAAAGAACGTTCTGAGATGTGAAGACAGATTACTAACCAACTGATTCCAGCCTGGAGTTGGTGTTTCCTGTGAACTCCTTTGTCGTGAAGCCCTCATGGCTCATTCCACACATTTATTTCATTTTTTCTTCACTTTCATCTTCAATCTGCTGCAGCTCTTGTTTCTAACAGCTGATGCTTTGCTGTTTCTTTAATCCTTTCAGGGTGATCAGAGGAAGTTTTCCCCAGCGGCTCTCATGAAACCATCACTCTGTAATCTAACATGAGTTCTTTCTTTGATGCTCTGAGGTTTTTGTAACTTTATTTAAAAGACAGAGTTTGGAACAGGAACAGACCAGGACAGAAACACTGAGAAGGAAAAGTTGTTTTGCAGAAAAGTAAAGTCTGTTGAAGGTCTGCAGAATAAGTCAAGATGGTTCTTCTCATAATGAAATGAATCTTCTTCTTGACGGGTGAATTTGTTCACTCAGACAGAGTCACCCCAATATTCATATCAGTTTATTTCTGTATTGTTGGGTTTCTGCAGATCTGCTTCCTGTCAGGGTTCAGGTTCCCCCTAGAGGAAGGCAGTTTAAACATTTAAACGAATCAGATTGTTTCAGAGATTAAATGTCTTCAAGAACTAAAGGAAGTCTGGTTGGTTCTGCTGAAGCCTGAAATGAACTCACAGAAAATCATAGTGTGAATTTTCTGCATGAAGCTAAATAGGATTTCTGAAAATGCAAACCAGAACTGCTTCGTGGTGTCTCTGAATCATAACCTCTGACAGGTGAAGTGAATCAAATGCTTTAAATCCGGCATTCTGCTGGGAAACTCTGCTTTCATTCACCTGAACTTCTGCAGGATTCAGGATCCTTCAGGTGGTTTTAATGTTCTGGTTGATCGGTGAAGTTCTGGAGGCAGACGTTTACAGTTTTTCTCAGTGCTTTGGTACATTTCTCCAATCATCCTCGACATTTGCAGAACAGGAAGTGCATTTCTCAAACAATTCGTACAAACAGTAAACCACCATGGATTACCTGTAAAATCCAGTCTCTGCTCTAAATCCTTAGCTCATCTCTCAAAAGTAAATACCTGTGTCAGTGAACATGTCAGGTCCATCAGAATGACCAGTCCTGGTGTCACTGTGTGGATCAGACAGTCAGACTGCTGAGTCATGTTGTCATTAAAACAGTGTTCTCTGGAGGGATGTTCTGATTAAACCATGGATAAAGTTCTGATGACAGTTATTGTAAATTGTAAGTTCCACCTTAGTGTATGTGAGAGATTGATTCTAAGAGACTGGACCAGATTCACCTAAGCCACATCACAAATATCTTCTCTTGCGATGCAGCATGGAAACATCCATCCGTCCTCTATACACCGCTTTATCCTCACTAGGGTCATGGGGGGTGCTGGAGTCTATCCCAGCTGACTCTGGTGAAGGCAGGGGACACCCTGGACAGGTCACCAGTCTGTCACAGGGCTACATATACAGACACACAATCACACTCACATTCACACCTACGGACAATTTAGAGTAACCAATTAACCTCAGCATGTTTTTGGACTGTGGGAGGAAGCCGGAGTACCCGGAGAAAACCCACGCATGCACAGGGAGAACATGCAAACTCCATGCAGAAAGATCCCAGGCCGGGATTTGAACCGGGGATCTTCTTGCTGCACGGCGAAAGTGCTAACCACTAGCCCACTGTGCAGCGTGAAAACAATCTTTTAGAATCTTATCCAGCCTCTGCACACATCTGCTGTGGTGCTTTCACACGCAAAAGTCCTCAGTGGGGTTAAGGAGTGGGGTGTAGGGTGAGAGGAACTCCATCAGCATCCTGTTGTGGCTCGCAGACCATCTGATGATGTTGGAGCGATGGAAACTAACATTGTCCCAAACTATCATGTAGTTTGGCAACTCGTCTCCAATCTGACCCCTCTGTTGTTCAGGGATGAGATCCCTGTAGAAAGAGGGCCTAACCCTACACTCTGTGTTGGATTGCCCAATAATAGCCCTCCATCCTCAGAGACAGCAGCAGCCATGGTTGTGTTCCCACCCCATCGGCCTGGCACGATTAGATTTAGAAAAACATCTAATGGAAATGTACAGAAACATCCTGACATTCTGACAGCCTGTTCAGCCATTCTGCAGGTAAAGACTGATGTGATGAACTAATGCTAAATGTTGGGGGGGGGGGGACTATTCAACAGAGACCCGTTAGAAAACATTTAGATCAGCAGGACAGAAGCAGCTGATAATGGAGGAAACAGCAGAGAATTGAACAGAATCATTTCATGGATGAACCAAAACATTTACAACTGGTTCAGAGAAATGAGAAACTGTTTTAGATGTGGACCAGCGACACGATGATGTGAAGATTGAAGAAGTAGTTTGGAGAATTTCAGTTCTGATCTGAGAAATGAACCAAAGTGACTGAGAAAAACTGTAATACTTGGTTGGTTTCTGGCAGCTCAACACTGGAACAGTAATTTTACAGTTTTCAGCAGATCTGTCACATGTAGATACAGGTCCTGGGAGCTGCTTTATGACAGTACAATCCTTCTGTTCCTCATGCAGACACAGTGCATAAAGAACATGCCAAGCAGAAAGCCTCGAGGCCAAAGGGAGAGGCAGCGACATACCAACACGCTTAATTAAAAACACATGCAGAAAGAAACACGTGCTTTCCAGCTCATGAAATGTAATAAATACTTCAGTTTATGACAACAACTGACAGCTCTGATGCACCGGTGAAAGACAAAGTGCTTCTGTGGCTGTAGCTGGAGTTTCATGTGAGAATATTTGGTTAAAAGACTGGAGACACTTTTTAAAAAAAACTGTTTCTAAATGTTAAGCATCATCAGACTGGTCTGGTGTTTTCTCCTCAACAGAGCTGGATTCCAAAGATCATCAAGAAGAGAGTGTGCACCACCTTTGTTGAAGACTCGTTCAGGTAATCTCTTCTTCTTCTGTGGATTCATGAAGTCCATCATCAGAGTATTTTAATGGTGTTCTCTAATTTAATGTTCTTCATCACAGTTTAGTTTTTAAACCAAGATATTCAGCTGTTGGTCCAAAGATGAAGGATTTAGAGCTGATTATTCTAAAGGAGAGACAGACAGGTGGACAGACAGACAGGTGGACAGATGGACAGGTGGACAGACAGACAGGTGGACATACAGACAGGTGGACGGACGGACAGGTGGACAGACGGACAGGTGGACGGACAGACAGGTGGACAGATGGACAGGTGGACATACAGACAGGTGGACAGACGGACAGGTGGACGGACAGACAGGTGGACATACAGACAGGTGGACAGACGGACAGGTGGACAGACGGACAGGTGGACGGACAGACAGGTGGACATACAGACAGGTGGACAGACGGACAGGTGGACAGACGGACAGGTGGACGGACAGACAGGTGGACATACAGACAGGTGGACAGACGGACAGGTGGACGGACGGACAGGTGGACGGATGGACAGGTGGACGGACGGACAGGTGACGGACGGACAGGTGGACAGATGGACAGGTGGACAGATGGACAGGTGGACGGACGGACAGGTGGACGGACGGACAGGTGGACGGACAGACAGGTGGACAGACAGACAGGTGGACAGATGGACAGGTGGACAGACGGACAGGTGGACAGACAGACAGGTGGACAGATGGACAGGTGGACGGACAGACAGGTGGACAGACGGACAGGTGGACAGACGGACAGGTGGACAGACGGACAGGTGGACAGACAGACAGGTGGACAGATGGACAGGTGGACAGATGGACAGGTGGACGGACAGACAGGTGGACGGACAGACAGGTGGACAGATGGACAGGTGGACAGATGGACAGGTGGACGGACAGACAGGTGGACAGATGGACAGGTGGACAGATGGACAGGTGGACAGATGGACAGGTGGACGGACAGACAGGTGGACGGACAGACAGGTGGACAGACAGACAGGTGGACAGATGGACAGGTGGACGGACAGACAGGTGGACGGACAGACAGGTGGACAGACAGACAGGTGGACAGATGGACAGGTGGACAGACAGACAGGTGGACAGATGGACAGGTGGACGGACAGACAGGTGGACGGACAGACAGGTGGACAGACAGACAGGTGGACAGATGGACAGGTGGACGGACAGACAGGTGGACGGACAGACAGGTGGACAGACAGACAGGTGGACAGATGGACAGGTGGACAGACAGACAGGTGGACAGATGGACAGGTGGACGGACAGACAGGTGGACGGACAGACAGGTGGACAGACAGACAGGTGGACAGATGGACAGGTGGACGGACAGACAGGTGGACGGACAGACAGGTGGACAGACAGACAGGTGGACAGACACACGCTGCTTTGGGACAACAGAAGACGTTTACTCTCCTCATCGCTGCATCAGTTCAGCTGCAGCATCACAAGAAATAACAATAAAAACTGTAGAATTCTGATCTTCATATTGGTGATATTCATATATTTAATATATTTTCATAGAAATCAGTTCATGTAGATAAAATCAGTTTCTCTTGTAGTCAGTTTGACATTAGAACTCTTATTTGTCTCTTTTTAATGGATGCTGTCCTGTCCTGCAGAGTTTCTATCAGTGTCTGGAGCTGCTACTCGTGAGGCTTTTAGGGAACATCTGTAAATTGGACTCTCTGTCCACAGGTTTAAAGACTAAATGGTGTCATGATGTGTTTTCTGAGATGACCTAAAATGAGGCTGTCATCAGAACTCTCAGAGCTGATTTAAACCTGTTTTAGATGTTTTAGACTTCCTGCAGTTATTTATCTGTTAAATTAATCAGTAACAGAACTCAGACTGAAGGAGCGTTAAATAATTCCAGGTTCCACATGAATGACTCCTGGTTTGTTTTCTGTCTTCTGAGGAGTCTCTGGTAGAAGGAAAATGGAGGACTGATGATCTGAAGGACTAGAATAGAGCGGTTTGTTTCCTACTCATGATCAGACCCCATAGAGGAGTTCTTATCTTCTGTGGAGGTCTTCAGAGTTTTAGGGTCTCAGACGTCCTCACCTGGGAATCCATCCTGGATGGATCTGAGCACAGTTTGTCTCCAGGTAGTGCTTCGACTCTCAGGTATTTCCTCTTCCTATTGGTCCCTCCAGGTCTGGTCTTAGTTTTGTTGTTTTGAGAGCTTCTCTAGCCAGAGGAGGTGTTAGCTCCTCCTGAGGACACCTGTGAGTTCTTCTCTGGTCCAATCCCACTGCAGAAGGTTTCTGGAGTCACTTCAGGACTCGGTCATGGTAGCGGCTCCTCTGGTCCAGAGCTGCTCCTGATGGTGTGTTCCAGAGTCCTGAACCCACCATGAAGTCTTCGTTCAGGCTGCTGATGGTCAGAACATCTTGGCCTCAGACTTTCCTTATTGTCCTGACTCACTCTCAGCCTCTACTTCTTCTATTTTCTGGACCATCTGTCCGTTCTGCTGCTAGCATGAAGAAACTTCACTGTTCTGGAGATCTTTATCTCAGAGGGTCACAGTCGGGTTCTTTTACTTTCATTTCCTATTCAGCTCTCACTATTCCAGATTTCCGATCATTGCTACGATCTGCCTTCCATAAATCAGCATCAGTCTGACAGGATTAGTCAAGAACTTACATCTGGAATAGTTCTGATGAGGCCACATCAGGATAAACAGCCAAACATCTGTAGAGAACATTTTAGGCATTCCTGCAGTCAAACATGACATCAGATTTAAATTACACACTGTTTCATCAGCAGCCGTGTTTGATCTATGAATGTTCTATAAATGTTCTGTGAATGTTCTATGAATGTTCTGTGAATGTTTTTTAAACATTCTGTGAATGTTCTGCGAATGTTATATGAATGTTCTATAAATGTTCTGTGAATGTTTTTTAAATGTTCTGTGATTTTTTTTAGATGTTCCGTGAATGTTCTATGTAAGTTCTATGAATGTTTTCCGTAGGTTTGTGTTTCTGATGATAATCTGATAGTAGATCAGACATTTCTGTTTCTACACCTTCAGAAGTCAGAGGTTCAGGGTCACAGTTTTTTCACAGATCTGGTGATGAAATTTTTATAATGCTGCGTGAACTTTTTTAATCTTTCTAAATGTTTTCAATGGTTCAGATTAACATGATAATGGGATTTTTTTATTCTCTATAAACCAAGGAGAATTTAATCCTTCCATCAAACAGCTGTCAGACTAACGGCCTCCTGTGTTCCAGTAATGGAGGCTACTGTCAGTGTGGGGGCGTCCGAGACCTTCACGACTCCGTGGCCACCGTGGATTTCTTCGGAGCCGCGATCGTCACTCAGTGGGACAGCAGGCAGCATTCCTCTGAGAGTCCCACCGACGCCTTCGGAGAGCTGGAGTTCGCTGGAGCTGGACGGAGACACAGTAATGTGGGTTCTACCGATGGCAGAAGAACACAGAGAACATACAGAGAACACACATAGAACACTCATAGAACACACATAGAACACTCAGAACACACATAGAACACTCAGAACACACAGAGAACACTCAGAACACACAGAGAACACTCATAGAACACTCATAGAACACTCATAGAACACAGAGAACATACATAGAACACTCATAGAACACACATAGAACACTCATAGAACACATATAGAACACACACACACACACACACCACCAATCTTTAGTTTGGACCCACCTTCTCTTTAATGGTTCTTTATCTTCAGGACTATTACCATTGTAGATTCTCACTGAAGGCATCAAACTCTGAATGAACATCCGTAATTATCGATGAAACAACAAAGTGTGAAATGAGTCAGAACATTTTTAATACTTCAGATTCTTGGCATTCTCTGGATGACCTTCATGAGGTAGAACCTGAAATGGTTTCACTTCACAGGTGTTCCTTGTCAAGGTTCATTAGTGGAGTTTCTTCCTTCTTAATGGGGTTGGACAATCAGATGTCAGATTGGTCCACAGTTGTAAGCCCTATTGGACAGCTGTTAGAATCCATTTTATGGCAAGAACCCATCAGCTAAGAGAAACGACAGTCCATCATTACTGTAAGAACTGAAGGTCAGTCAGTCTGGAAAACTGTAAAAAAAAAAAAAAAAAAAAACTTTGAATGTATCATCAACTTCAGTGATAAAAATCATCCAGTGCTACTACCAAACTGGTTCCCATGAGGACCATCCAAAAAAGGAAGACCAAGAGTGTCCTCTGCTGCTGAGGAGAAGTTCATCTGAGTCTCCAGCTCAGAAATGACAAGCTAACAGCAGCTCAGAATAGAGCCCAGATAAATGCCACCCAGAGTTCTAGCAGCAGACACATCTCTACATCAACTGTTCAGAGGAGACTGATCAATCAGGCCTTTATGATCCAATAGCTGCTAAGAAACCACTACTAAGGAAAAGCAACAAGCAGAAGAGATTAGTTTGGACCCAAAAACACCAGAAATGGACATTAGACCAGTGGAGACCTGGGCTTTGGTCTGATGAGTCCAAATGTGAGATCTTTGGTTCAACCTGCCGTGTCTTTGTGAGACCAGAAAAGGTGAACGGATGGTCTCTACATGCATGGTTCCCACCGTGAAGCATGGAGGAGGAGGTATGGTGGTCTCTACATTCATGGTTCCCACCGTGAAGAATGGAGGAGGAGGTATGATGGTCTCTACATGCATGGTTCCCACCATGAAGCATGGAGGAGGAGGTGTGATGGTCTCTACATCCATGGTTCCACCATGAACCATAGAGGAGGAGATGTGATGGTTTCTACATGCATGGTTCTCACCGTGAAGCATGGAGGAGGAGGTGTGATGGTCTCTACATGCATGATTCCCACCGTGAAGCATGGAGGAGGAGGTATGATGGTCTCTAAATGCATGGTTCCCACCGGGAAGCATGGAGGAGGAGGTATGATGGTCTCTAAATGCATGGTTCCCACCATGAAGCATGGAGGAGGAGGTATGATGGTGTCTACATGCATGATTCCACCATGAAGCATGGAGGAGGAGGTGTGATGGTCTCTGTTGGGGATTTATTCCAAACTGAAGGAACCCTGAACCAGCATGGCTACCACAGCATCCTGCAGCGACATGGCATCCCATCGGTTTGGTTTAGTTGGACCATCATTTATTCTCCAACAGGACAATGACTCCAAACACACCTCCAGGCTGTGGAAGGACTATCTGACCAAGAAGGAGATGATGGAGATGACCTGACCTCCACAGTCACCTTACCTGAAACCAATCCAGATGGTTTGGGATGAGATGGACCTCAAAGTGAAGGCAGAAGGACCAACAAGTTCTCAGCATCTCTGGAATGCCTTCAAGACTGTTGGAGAACCATTTCAGGTTCTACCTCATGAAGCTCATCCAGAGAATAACAAGAGTGTTCAAAGCAGGAACCAAAGAATCTAAAATACAAAACATGTTCTGACTCATTTCACACTTTGTAGTTTCATCCATAATTCCAGATGTTCATTCACAGTTTGATGCCTTCAGTGAGAATCTACAATGGAAATAGTCCTGAAGATAAAGAACTATTAAATGAGAAGGTGTGTCCAAACTAAAGACTGGTGGTGTACAGAACACACACTGCAGCTCTGGGTTTAGTTCTCAGATACACAGAGATCATTAAAACATTAAAGTAATATTAATATTAAATTCTGACTTAGGTTTAGGTCTTGTGAGGATTCTCCACCTCACATTCCTGACAGAATGAGCCAGCCATTCAAGAACCCAGCAGGCACTCCTGATTTTTTTTCTCACCCTTTTTCCCCAGACCCCATATCAGATTTAGACTGGAGTTCTCCCTTTCTAGGAACCCGGCTGGCGATAAAGCCACCATCTCAGAGACAGCATGGTTCCCGAAGGAGAGGAGCTCAGTCCTCTGCCCTTACCATATTCTCGAAGGATTTTTGCAGTTTTTTACTAGACCGAGCCATAGGTTCAGACAGGGACGTCACCTACTTTCCACCCTACAACCAACCCAATCCTGGTCCCCCACTAGTCGTAGAGCCGGCTGCCAGAAAATCTGGTCACCGAAGGCGCGGCTCTAGAAGACGCCGAAGCTCCCCTACTCCTGTCCCTGAGGAGCCCTGTGCACCCTCACCTGCAGTGCTGGAGGGGTCCCATGCCACCTCGCCTGCAGCGTTAGAGGGGCCTGGTGCAGCCTCACTTCCTGAGCGGGTCGACGCCGCCACTGTTTCAGGGCAGGTCAACGCAGTTTCAAAGAAGCTAAAAGCTTCTCCTGCAGCTTTGAAGAGGCGAAACGCCTCCCCCGAGTTTTTGGTGAGGCGAGACGCCTCCCCCGAATCCTTGATGAGGTGGGACGCCTCTCCAGAGTCCTTGATGAGGTGAGACGCCTCCCCCGAGTCCTTGATGAGGCGAGACGCCTCCCCCGAGTCCTTGATGAGGCAAAACGCCTCCCACGAGTCCTTGATGAGGCATAATGCCTCCCCTGAGCCCTTGAAGGGGCGACCGCCTTGAGAAGGCGTAGAGCCTCCTCGGTGGCCTTGAGGTGGGGTCATGTTCCCCCTGAACCCTTGAAGAGGAGTAGTGCCTCTTCGGCAGCCTTCAGGGGGCATAGTTCCTCCTAGGCAGCCTTGAGGAGGCGTAGCGCCTCCCCCCAAACCCAGAAGAGGCTTAGCGCCTCACCACCAGCCCTACTAAAGGATGAACGCCATCCCTACACCAAGTGGCGCCCCTGCAGGGGCCACCCCAATTGGTCCCCCTGCGGCTGTGGCCTCCTTAACCCTGTGTCCAGTCCCGCTCCCTAAAAGGTCCCCAGTTCTCGGTTTAGTTCAGTCCTCAGCTTTTTGTTTCGTTCAGTCCCCAGTCTCTTCCCCGAAGAATCCCCAGTTCTAGTCCTGTCTCCTGAGAAATCTCCAGTCCCAATTTTAGTTCCGTCCCCAGTTCAGCTCCCCGAAAGATCCCCAGTTCTTTGTTATGTTCAATCCCCAGTCTCTTTCCCCGAAGAAGCCCCAGTTCCAGCCGTACCCCCCGTGGGGTCCCCAATTCCGAGTCCAGTCCTGTCATCAATCCTACCCCCCCGAGGGGTCCTCAGTTCCAAGTCCAGTCCTGTCCCCGTCCCCAGATCCAGCTCTGACCCCGGAGGGGCCCCCTGATGCAGCTTTGACCCCGGAGGGGCCCCCGGATCCAGCTCTGACCCCGGAGGGGCCCCCGGCTCCTGCTCTGCCCCCGGAGGGGTCCCCCAGCTCCAGCTCAGCCCCCGGCTCCAGCTCTGCCCCCGGTGGGGCCCCCGGCTCCAGTTCCTGTTCTGCTCCCGGAGGGGTCCCGCTGCTGCTGCCGGTTCCCAGTCCGGCCCCCGGAGGGGTCCCTCCACTGCAGCTGCCGGCCGGTGGAGTGGTTTCGCCGTCGCCGCCGCCGGCCCCCAGAGTGGCTTCGCCGCCATCGCCGCTGGTCCCCTGAGTGGCTTTGCCGCCGGCCCTCGGCCCCCGGCCCTCGGCCCCCGGCCCTCGGCCCCCGGCCCCCGGCCCCTTGAGTGACTTCGCCGCCATCACTGATGGCCCCCTGAATGGTTTTGCCGCCGTCGCCACCGTCGCCACCATCGCCACCGGCCTCCAGCATTTTTCTTGTTGGAGTATACTTTGTTTTTGGACTAGCTAGTGACACTGTTTTTTGTTTTTGTTTTGGATTCACTCATTTTTGCGTGCCTTGGTGCCGCCCTGGACTGATTTGCACTTATTGTTTTTGACCCTCCATCCTAACCCCCTCCACCCACCCAGCTCCTGTGTCTTGTCTCTGTCCCTCCGTCCGAACCCCCTCCACCTACCCTGCTCCTCCTGGATTTTTGTCTCAGTCCCCCTCCTCTTCAGTGAACATTCCTTGTTTTGCCTTGTTGCTTGTTGTGCGCCAGGAGGCGCACATGGGGGTGGGGGGGGTGGGGGGTGTACTGTGAGGGCTATGCCCCAGTTTTCCCTTTTGTTCTTTTGTTCTTTTGGCTCCCCCTGTCTGCTGGACCCGGTCTTCTGATTATTGTCAGCTGATGCAATCATCTCAACTCATTTCCCCTGGTCCCCTGCTTTGCTATTTAAGCCCTGCCTTTTTCCCTCAGTTCTTCGCTGGCTCATTGTTGGACTTACTCATTGTTCAGACTCTGTTCCCCCGTTTCTCTGGATTACATCGGTTTTTGGACTCCTTTGCTTTTCTCCCCTTTGTGGATTACCCTTCTGGACTCAGTAGTTTGTTTGGACCTCAGCTTGTTTTTTGCTTTAGTCACTTGTTCCCCCATGTGTGAGTATCCCTCTGTAGCACTGTTGTTTACTGCCGTTAGTTTCCCTTTTGTCACTTCAGCCCTGTTTTCAGTTTGTAGCATTTTTATTAATAAACCCTTTTATTATTATTATTATTATTATACCCAGCTGCCTGTTTGTTTGTGCCTGCACTTGGGTTCTCCACCTCACATTCCTGACAGGTTTAGTGAATTAGTGGGTCAGGGTTCTGGTTAACCCATCTAAATCCAGCCTCCGTCTGTTGGTTCCAGTTCCTGCGGCTGTCGTGTGACACACCCCCTCAGATCGTCTACACCCTGATGACGACCCACTGGAATCTGCCTTCACCCAACCTAGTGGTGTCGGTGGTGGGGGGTGAAGGCCACGAGAAGATCAAGACATGGGTGAGAGACGTGCTGAGGAACGGGCTGGTCAGAGCTGCTCAGAGCACAGGTGAGAACACAGGTAGGAACACCTGGAACACAGGTAGGAACACCTGGAGCAGGTTAGTTAGTAGAAACCTGGTTTGTGTTTCGTCTCGTTGCTCAGAGATCATTCCTTACAGTAGAACACACATGAAATTTTCAAATCATTTCCTGTCAAGTCTGACATCAGTAAAGCAGAGCAGGAATAAAGAATCTGGAGTTAATAACCAAACAAACAAACAAATAAATGTGTATCCTCTTTAGGTAAAATGTTGACCCTTCATGAAAAGATTTTAATTTTTATTTGTCTCTCTAAAATAAATGTTGTTGAATCCTTGATGACACTGACGTGTTGAACTAAACAATCAGTGGTCCTGATTCTGGTTCTGGTTCTGGTCCCGTCCAGGGGCCTGGATCCTGACCGGGGGTCTGAGGGAGGGCGTGGCCCGCTGTGTTGGGGAGGCGGTGAGGGACCACGGCGCTGCAGCTCCAGCTCTCTGCCATAAGAAGGTGATCGCCGTGGGTTTGGCTCCGTGGGGTTTGGTCCACAACCGGCAGCAGCTGGTCAACGCCCAGGTACCGACTTGTCCAGGTGTGTCCAGGTAAGTCCGGTCACGGCGGCCACTGACTCTTGTGTCTGTCTCAAGGGCAGCTTTCCTGCTCGGTATTACGTCCAGAACACGTCCCGGGACTCCTGCTGCCTGGACAACAACTGCCAGGCGTTCCTCCTGGTGGACGACGGGAGCGTCGGCCGGCGGGGAGGAGAGAAAGCCTTCAGGGCCAGTCTGGAGGACTACATCTCCCATCAGCGCACCGGCATCTGGGGTGAGATGTTTGTGGTCTCTGTGGCCCAGCAGCTCAGAATTGTTCAGAGACTTTTAATTAACGTCAGCAATGATGGACCAGAGAAGGAAGTAGTTTCTCTCATTTACATCTAGATTATTACCTGACAGGTGTTTTAGTCCACAGTAGAGAAAGGAAGCATTCTGAAAAAGTCCTGGTTTGGTTGAACAGCTGGTTCTCATAGTTTTTTATTGGGTTTACCTGAACCCTAAAGAACAGAATCAGTCTTTAAGATCCTTTTTACTGAACAACTCAAACGTCACGTTCCGGCTTCAGATCATTTTCTTTCTACTCTTCTTCACTGGACTCCTGGCTTTTATTAAACTCCACATCTGGAGCTGACAGAAGCTTCAGGGAACTGAAAGTCTGAAAACAAATCACAAAATCTTCTAACAAACTGAGCAAACAGAAGATCGAGTTTACTGTGAGTATTTGATGGCTCCGTGTTATAAATCACACTCTGGTGTCTGAGGCAGGAACTGAAGGAGCTCATCACCTGATAGTAGATAGTCTGTTCTATAAGGAACATCCTGTTAGTGTCACGAGTGCTGGTGGTTGAACCCAGGAGCAGATACCAACAGGAAACAAAGCAAATCCTCTACAGGAAGGAACCAACTGTGGCAAGTCCAAAAAATGCAAAGTCCTAAAAGGGTAGAGTCCACAAAAGGAAAAGCAAAAACCAATTATGTCCAAAGCAGTAGGGTCCAAAGGGGAAAATCTTCAAAAATCCAGAGTTGGGGGAGAAAACCAGAAGGTGAGAGGGGAAACCATGTATGAGATGGTCTGAAATGTGATGCTCCCACACACAAAGAAGGGAGCAGGGGATATTTAAACTGAAAGGGAAGGCATGTGAATAGTGTTTGCTGATTGCTCCACAGCTGAGTCCCATAGCACGATTAGCTGTCCTGCAGCAGGCGATCAGCTGGGAGCGAGAGAGGGAGACAGGGAAACAAAAACCAGGCAGGAGCTGCAAAAGCATCCAGCCAGAGGCAAGAAACAAAAACCAGTCAGGAGCCGGACGGCTTCCTGACAGTTAGAACCTGATAGTAGATAGTCTGTTCTATAAGGAACATCCTGTTAGAACCTGATAGTAGATAGTCTGTTCTATAAGGAACATCCTGTTAGAACCTGATAGTAGATAGTCTGTTCTATAAGGAACATCCTGTTAGAACCTGATGGTAGATAGTCTGTTCTATAAGGAACATCCTGTTAGAACCTGATGGTAGATAGTCTGTTCTATAAGGAACATCCTGTTAGAACCTGATGGTAGATAGTCTGTTCTATAAGGAACATCCTGTTAGAACCTGATGGTAGATAGTCTGTTCTATAAGGAACATCCTGTTAGAACCTGATGGTAGATAGTCTGTTCTATAAGGAACATCCTGTTAGAACCTGATAGTAGATAGTCTGTTCTATAAGGAACATCCTGTTAGAACCTGATAGTAGATAGTCTGTTCTATAAGGAACATCCTGTTAGAACCTGATGGTAGATAGTCTGTTCTATAAGGAACATCCTGTTAGAACCTGATAGTAGATAGTCTGTTCTATAAGGAACATCCTGTTAGAACCTGATAGTAGATAGTCTGTTCTATAAGGAACATCCTGTTAGAACCTGATAGTAGATAGTCTGTTCTATAAGAAACATCCTGTTAGAACCTGATGGTAGATAGTCTGTTCTATAAGGAACATCCTGTTAGAACCTGATGGTAGATAGTCTGTTCTATAAGGAACATCCTGTTAGAACCTGATAGTAGATAGTCTGTTCTATAAGGAACATCCTGTTAGAACCTGATGGTAGATAGTCTGTTCTATAAGGAACATCCTGTTAGAACCTGATGGTAGATAGTCTGTTCTATAAGGAACATCCTGTTAGAACCTGATAGTAGATAGTCTGTTCTATAAGGAACATCCTGTTAGAACCTGATAGTAGATAGTCTGTTCTATAAGAAACATCCTGTTAGAACCTGATGGTAGATAGTCTGTTCTATAAGGAACATCCTGTTAGAACCTGATGGTAGATAGTCTGTTCTATAAGGAACATTCTGTTAGAACCTGATGGTAGTCTGTTCTATAAGGAACATCCTGTTAGAACCTGATGGTAGATAGTCTGTTCTATAAGGAACATCCTCTTTGAACCTGATGGTAGATAGTCTGTTCTATAAGGAACATCCTCTTTGAACCTGATGGTAGATAGTCTGTTCTATAAGGAACATCCTGTTAGAACCTGATGGTAGATAGTCTGTTCTATAAGGAACATTCTGTTAGAACCTGATGGTAGTCTGTTCTATAAGGAACATCCTCTTTGAACCTGATGGTAGATAGTCTGTTCTATAAGGAACATCCTCTTTGAACCTGATGGTAGATAGTCTGTTCTATAAGGAACCTCCTCTTTGAACCTGATGGTAGATAGTCTGCTCTATAAGGAACATCCTCTTAGAACCTGATGGTAGTCTGGTCTATAAAGAACATCTTGTTAGAACCTGCTGGCTGAAGGCCACAGCGCAGAGAGGACAGAATGTAGAACAGCTGTGGTTGGAAGTGAGGAAGTTCCTCTCCTTGTTGCTTCCATCGAGAACTGTTCTTCTAACCTGTGCTCTGGTTGCAGGTAGCGGCAGCATCGAGATCCCGGTTCTCTGCATGCTGATCTCTGGAGACGCCAGCATGCTGGAGGTGAGGAACCTTAAACACTCAGCTGGTGGATTCCAGGTAGCAGACTCCAACCAGAGACCTTCATGTCCAGTAGATTATTTTCCTGATGTCTGACGATGACGTTCTACCTCTGCTGTATCTGGAACTGCTGCCGATGTTCTGTTTGTTCTGGAGGTTTAGTGGTGTCTCCCTGGATAAATGCCGGATTAATTCTGATCTGTTTCTGTCCAGAGGTTAGACGCCTCCCTGAGGAAAGCTACGCCCTGGTTGGTTCTGGCCGGTTCTGGTCCAGCTGCAGATCTGATCAATGAGCTGCTGGTGGACCTCCCCTCCGTCCCCCTCAGCCCCGCCTCCCCCCCAGCAGAGGGGGAAGTGGCTGAAGGTCCGAGTGCAGAGCTCCGGGACCGGGTCCGAGAGAAGGTCCGGAGACAGTTCCCGTCTGAAGCTAAAGCTGAAGGCGAGCTGGACAGACTGGTGGACAGCGTGAGTCACAGCGAGACGCTTCAGTTATCAAGACAAAATAATAACACATACATGATTATAATATTATACATGATTATATTATACATACATGATTATATTATAATATGACACATTATACTTGCTTCCTGTTATATATTATATAGTAATATTATAAATAAACATGCTCTATAACAGTATCATACACGCTGCATAAGGCAGTAATACACTGTCAGTTATTGAGGGTTCTTCACTGGGATGAGCTTTAACCTCTAAACTAAATGATTCAAACAGACTTTGTTGTTCAGCCAGAAGAATTATTTACTGTGAATCCTGTAATTACTGTAATACTGCATGAGATGATAGAACGAGAAGAATCTGTTTCTGTTCTGCTGGTTCTGTTCGTCTGTGAACTGATCTCATGTCTTTAGGCTCTGAGTATTTATCAGAACCGAGAGCTCATCACAGTTTTTCATGGAGAACAGGAAGGTTCTGATGACTTTGATACGGTTCTCCTCAAAGCCCTGGTCAGAGGTAAGTCACAAAACTGTTTATTCACAATAAAACTTTCATTAAGCTGCAGCTTTATGGGTAGAAAGAGTGAAAACTCCACAAAATCTGGATAAAATTCCAAACTTCCAGAAGCCCAGTCTGCTTTAAATTGAATCCTGGAGTGAAGAACAAACCCTGAAAGAACAAGTATTGATCAATAAATAACCAGTGAGGTCTTTATTGCAGCTTTATCTCAGCTTCAGACAGAAACACAGGAACAATAGAGCAAATAATGAAAAGTGATCGATGGCTGCCTTTAGCTGCAGCATCGGGTCGGATTTTCACCTTCTGTTAGTTCTCATGATGCATAAAGAAACCAAGAAACCATCAACTTATTTAGAAGCTTTCATCGTTTTATTGGTCCTGATGTTCAGTTTAGTTCCAGATTGTAAATCTTCCTTTCATTCAGCTCCGCTTCATAGATTCAGTTTTAAATGAGATTCTACAAACATGCGGTTAGAGTCTGTCTGTGCTCAGCTTCCTGTTCATCAAACTAGCAGATAATGATCAATGAGCGGCCTGCAGCTGGACGTCTGTACGAGTCTCTCCACAGATTTTTTGGTGTTTGATTTCATTTCAGTGTTTCTAAGTGAAGTCTTTGTGTTTATTCTGTCTTCATACGTGTGAAGCCAGTAAACGTGTTTCCAGTGAAGCCAGCGAATGCACCGAAGAGCTGAAGCTGGCCGTGGCCTGGAACCGAGTGGACATCGCTAAGACGGAGCTCTTCAATGGAGACATCCAGTGGAAGGTCAGAGACTGGTTTAAATCAGAAACATTTCCACATCAGAAGGTCAGAGGAAACCTGTGAAACCTGACCTGAATCCTCATATATTCCAGTAAAGGAAGACTGAAAGGGTAAAGTTTTATATTTTCTGACTAAAACCTCCAGAATAACCAGAGATTCACTGAACACTCCTCCAGCCACGGCCTGGTTTTGATAATCTGCAGCTTTCAGAAGTATTTAGATGACTAAAGTACGTCGTCTTAATGGAGACTAATCTGCACTAATAACCGTCAGAAGGCGTTTCATGACTTTATCAGCCTTTCTGTGAGTTCAGTTTCATAGCTTTCTCTGTGGTGATCCAGTACTGCAGTAAAACAGCAGTACTGGAGGAAGTATTCACACCCTTCACCTACATCCATCCATCCATCCATTCTCTATACACCGCTTTATCCTCACTAACCCTTCACCTACATGGAAGTACTAATACCACACAGTAAAAGTACTTATTTACAGATTAAAGTCCTGCATGTTTCATGAGCTCCCAGCCAGTAAACAGCTTTAAAGTCATCCACTAAACTCTGAAACTGTGGAAAACTCCTTTAAAAGGAATCTGCAGAAGGTAAATCTGGAAACAGACGTTGATCTTCTGTTCTTTCTATTCTTGGTTCTAAATCTGCTGAGTTCTCTGCATGTTCTGCAGCAGCTCTGATGAATGATGATGTTTTCAGTACGACGACCTGGAAGACTCCATGACCGACGCCCTCGTCAACGACAAGCCCCAGTTTGTTCGTCTGTTCTGTGAGAACGGTCTGAACATCCTGGACTACCTGACCTACCAGCGCTTGGAGAGCTTGTACCGCTCACTGGCCGACAGCTCACTGGCCTACATCCTCCTCCAGAGGCGTCTCAGCGAGAGGCAGAGCCTGGCCGGATCTCCTCCAAACCCAGAAGGTCCTGGATCACCGCTGAAGAGTCCGCTGAGCACGCTGACCGGACCTGCTTCAGCCACGGAGCTCAGCCTGTACGAGGTGAGACGACAGCTGAAGGTCTGTAGAATGTCTCCTAGAGCTGGACCGGGATCCACCTTCAGATGACCTAGACCTCACTGAAGAACCAAAACTTCTCAGAACCTTCATCAGTAAACAGCTCCTTCCTGATGTTAGATGCTGCACAGCTTTTATAGTTCTTTACATCATTAGTATTATTATGATGTCCATTATTTCATTTCCACGTGTTAAAGCAGCATCAACACAAACATGATGTTCTCTTATAACATGTTCTAAGCGTGTTGTTCTCCTGTAGTGTGTTCTAAGCGTGTTGTTTCCTTTACCGTGTTCTAAGCATGTTGTTTCCTATAATGTGTTCTAAAACATGTTGTTTCCATTAACATGTTCTAAGTGTCTTGTTCTCCTACAGTGTGTTCTTAGCGTGTCGTCCTATTACGTGTTTTGAAGCGTGTTCTTCTTCTATAGTGTGTACTAAGCATGTTGTTTCCTATCACGTGTACTAAAGCATAATGTTCTCCTATAACGTGTTCTAAACGTGTTGTTCTCCTATAACGTGTTCTAAGCGTGTTGTTCTCCTATAATGTGTTGTAAGCGTGTTGTTTCCTATAACATGTTCTAAGCATGTTGTGATGCTGCAGGTCTCCCGTCTGCTCTGGGACCTCCTGGGTGACGTCTGTCAGCCGTTTTATTATGGACCTCTGGAGCTGAAACCCAAAACTAGCACCAGGAAGGCTCTAAAGGTCAGAGATGAGGAACATCTGGTCTGGAGTGATGACATACATGAGACAGAGCTGCGTTTTACTGTTTAAATATCACATGAATATCCTCCCGTCAGGCTACATTAGCGGTTAGCATCCACACATCTGTTTGAGCAGCACCAGGAGAAAGAAGAACAGAAGAACATTTTATTAATTAAAATGCATTGAACCAAAGACATCTGTGGTTCTTCTTCTTTTAGAATGGGTTCTTTATGGGCCCACAATTTAAAAGCAAAGCAAAAGATGAAACTTGGTTCTAAAGTTTAGTAGAAATCTGGACCCAGTGACTGTCTGAGCATCATTTCAGTGATGATTGAATATAAGTTTAAACATATGAGTGGAATGATGTCATTTAAGCTGCTGAGGATAAATATGGATTAATATAGATAACTATGGTCCACGCTGAACTCAAAAGGTTTTCAATTTTAAAGGTTGCACTATACAAATGAACTAATTAGTAATTATTGATTGGTATGAAAGTGGACTAAAGGCAGACAGATTTGATCTGGTTTCTTTGGATTTAGATCAATCATGTAATATGTATATATATATATATATATATATATATATATATATGTATGTATACCGGGCTTTGCAAAAGTTCTGTTACACGGTTTCATGATCTTTAGAGACGTTTACATGTCGGAGTGAAAAATTCCATTAAACAAACTGAAAGTTCTACCTTATAGGCAGGTGTCCTTAATACAAATTTTTTCTCCGGTGAAGTTGTATCAAGATGGAAGTCAAAAGAGTTATATATGTATATATACGTATATATATATATATATATATATATATATATATATATATATATATATATATATATATATATATATATATATATATATAAATTATCCTATATTGTTTTTGTTACTGGTCATAAAATTATGTAAAATGTTTGGACTTTATTTCTGCCATGCAGAGCTGCATTTCAAACTATTTTAACAGAATATATGAACTGTGAATCTTGGATCCTTACAGAAAATGAGGGAATAAAAAAGTGAACTATTCTGTGTTTAATCTGAGATATTCAGGGTTTTATTAGAGCTGCAGCACCACTGATACAGAGGGTTTGTGTTTAAAATGTTAATGAGCAGTAAGACACATGAACTTTGTCTGATCGGTTGTCTTCATCTGCACCTTCAGCATGTCAACAAGTTGCTGCTTGGGGAGTGTCGGTACCGGAACCAGCGCTGCTCCTCTCCCTGGGAAGCCCTCTTCATCTGGGCCGTCCTGCAGAACCGCAGTGAAATGGCAGTTTACTTCTGGGAGATGGTGAGTGGTATTTCACAGTGAGATCTCAGAGGTTCTGTCTTTAATAATTGGCTGTGAACATCATTAGTGCTGTTTATTCAGTGAGCTGCTGGAATATTTCCTCTCAGGCTGGAGAGTCGGTGCTGAGCGCTCTGGGCGGTTGTAAGATGCTCAGGGAGCTTTCAAAGCTTGAAAGTGAGACGGAGAACAAACTGGCCATGAAGGAACTGGCTCAGAAGTTTGAGAACCTGGCACAAGGTGAGTCTGACGACCAGTTCACATCTACTTCTCTGATTCCACTTTTTCTGTTCGTTAAATCCACCGATGCTGCATCATCAGTGAGACCCACAGGAAACATTGTCGAGGTTTAGAGGCTGGTTGTTTGGACAGGAACAGGAACAGTAGTTACAACATCTCCACTAAAATCGTGTTTGTGTCCAGATGTCTTCAGTGAGTGCTACCAGAACAGCGAGAGTCGCTCCTTCACCCTCCTGATCAGGAAGTCTCCGGTGTGGGGCGGAGCTACCTGCCTGCAGATGGCTACGGTGGCCGACGCTCGACTGTTCTTCAGTCACGACGGTGTTCAGGTATGGGTGTTCAGGTACAGGTGTTCAGGTACGGGTGTTCAGGTAAAAATGTTCAGGTACAGGTGTTCATGTACGGGTGTTCAGGTACAAATGTTCAGGTACGGGTGTTCATGTACGGGTGTTTAGGTAAAAGTGTTCAGGTCCGGGTGTTCAGGTACAAGTTCTCAGGTACGGGTGTTCAGGTACGGGTGTTCAGGTACAAATGTTCAGGTACGGGTGTTCATGTACGGGTGTTTAGGTAAAAGTGTTCAGGTACGGGTGTTCAGGTACAAGTGTTCTGGTATGGGTGTTCAGGTACGGGTGTTCAGGTACAAGTTCTCAGGTACGGGTGTTCAGGTGAGGGTGTTCAGGTACGGGTGTTCAGCTACGGGTGTTCAGGTATGAGTGTTCAGGTACAAGTGTTAAGGTACAGGTGTTCAGGTAAAAATGTTCAGGTACGGGTGTTCAGGTATGGGTGTTCAGGCACGGTTGTTCAAGTACAAGTGTTCAGGTATGGGTGCTCAGGTACAAGTTTTCAGGTAAAAGTCTTCAGGTAAAGTGTTCAGGTATGGGTGTTCAGGTACAAGTGTTCAGGTACAGGTGTTCAGGTAAAAGTGTTCAAGGTAAAAGTGTGAAGATGCGGGTGTTCAGGTATGAGTGTTCAGGTAAAAGTGTTCAGGTACAGATGTTTCAGGTAAAAGTGTTCAGGTATGGGTGTTTAGGTACAAATGTTCAGGTACGGGTGTTCAGGTACAGGTGTTTCAGGTACAAGTGTTCAGGTAAAAGTGTTCAGGTACGGGTGCTCAGGTACAGGTGTTCAGGTTAAAGTGTTCAGGTATGGGTGTTAAGGTACAGGCTTTCAGGTACGGGTGTTCAGGTATGGGTGATCAGGTACAGATGTTCAGGTTAAGGTGTTCAGGTACAGGTGTTCAGGTACAGGTGTTCAAGTAAAAGTCTTCAGGTAAAAGTGTTGAGGTACGAGTGTTACGCTACAGGCTTTCAGGTACGGGTGTTCAGGTATGGGTGTTCTGTTCCAATCAGGGCAAAACAATAAAAATAAATAAACTAGCTAAAATGCTACATTTATATTAATAATTCCATGAATGAATCTGGTTTCTGCTGTTGAAAGTGTTCACGTGTTCATATTGGTGTCCATGTGTTCATGTTGGTTTTCATGTGTTCATGTTAATATTCATGTTGGTGTTCATGTGTTCATGTGTTCATGTTAATGTTCATGTCTTCATGTTAATGTTCATGTTGGTGTTCATGGGTTCATGCTCATGTTTATGTGTTCATGTGTTCATGTTAATATTCATGTTGGTGTTCATGTGTTCATGTTAATGTTCATGTTGGTGTTCATGTGTTCATGTGTTCATCTTCATGTGTTCATGTCTTCATGTTAATGTTCATGTCTTCATGTTAATGTTCATGTTGGTGTTCATGGGTTCATGCTCATGTTTATGTGTTCATGTGTTCATGTTAATATTCATGTTGGTGTTCATGTGTTCATGTTGGTTTTCATGTGTTCATGTTAATATTCATGTTGGTGTTCATGTGTTCATGTGTTCATGTTAATGTTCATGTCTTCATGTTAATGTTCATGTTGGTGTTCATGGGTTCATGCTCATGTTTATGTGTTCATGTGTTCATGTTAATATTCATGTTGGTGTTCATGTGTTCATGTTGGTGTTCATGTGTTCATGTTAATGTTCATGTTGGTGTTCATGTGTTCATGTTGGTGTTCATGTGTTCATGTGTTCATGTTGGTGTTCATGTGTTCATGTTAATGTTCATGTTGGTGTTCATGTGTTCATGTTGGTGTTCATGTGTTCATGTTAATGTTCATGTTGGTGTTCATGTGTTCATGTTGGTGTTCATGTGTTCATGTTAATGTTCATGTTGGTGTTCATGTGTTCATGTGTTCATGTTCATGTCTTCATGTCTTCATGTTAATGTTCATGTTGGTGTTCATGGGTTCATGCTCATGTTCATGTGTTCACGTTGGTGTTCATGTGTTCACGTTGGTGTTCATGTGTTCACGTTGGTGTTCATGTGTTCACGTTGGTGTTCATGGAGAGGGAACAGTGAATGACGAAGAGATCAGCATACGTGTGCGTTGTAGCGTCGTGCAAGTCCGCGTCTCATGCTCTGTTCCCCCTCCATGGCCTCCCCGGACATGCTGTTCCATCCTGTTTCCTGGATCAGCGTTTTAACAGCGCAGGGCATTGGTGAGTGGGTGTGGAAACTGACTCGTGATGACTGTGTGATGAGTATGAGGGGCGCTACAATGTGTTCATGTTAATGTTTATGTTGGTGTTCATGTGTTCATGTTAATGTTCATGTTAATGTTCTCGTTGGTGTTCATGTGTTCATGTTTTCATGCTTATGTTCACGGTGTTCATGTTGGTGTTCATGTGTTCATGTCGGTGTTCATGTGTTCATGCTAATGTTGATGTTGGTGTTCATGTGTTCATGTGTTGGTTCTCTGCAGTCTCTGCTGTCTCAGATCTGGTGGGGCGACATGGAAAGAAGCACTAAAGTCTGGAAACTGGTCCTGACCTTCTTCCTGCCTCCTCTTCTCTACACAAACCTCATCAGCTTCAGGTCGGGGTTCTGGTTTCACTGAGATGTGACCATGATTTGGGGCTGACCTTTTTAGATTATTCAATATGTTCATGTTTTTTGTATTAGGTTTTAAGTGAAGCCGTCACAGAACAGTCCGTAGTTCTGAGACATTTGGACTGAAACCAGGATGAGATGAACATGTAGCTTCCTACATTAATACGATAAATAAAACACATATTTAACAAAGTCAGGAACATTTTTCTCATTTTAATTCATATTTTTATTGGTTTAACTAAAGAAAACGTGTTCCTGTTCCAGGGAACAAGAGGAGGAGGTGAAGTCTGTGGGGATCAGAGACACCGACAGTCTGGATGGGAACGATGCCAATGACAACACCGTCGTTTCTCTGGCTGACATCATCCAAACGTAAAGAGAAACATTCATTCATCACACAATGATGGCTTCTTCTCAGCTTTAACCAAAGGCTGTGGTTCTCTCTGGCTGCAGGAACGAAGATGCAGAGGAGTACAGGGCTCTGAAAGAAAACCCAGAAGGTCGGTTTGGATCATGCTTCTGCTGCTTTTACTGCTTGTGGTGGCTTCTCATAGGTTCTCCTCTCTGCAGGAACTAAGAACGGCTGACGACACTTTCCTTCAGTCCAATGATAACTCTGATCTTCTCATATCTTTGCTGTGATTTTATTTTACTGTTCGAGTTTGATGAGTTTGGAGAAAAACGTACAAGTGATGTGTTTCCATTACTGAATGAATATAAAAGGAGTAGCTGTTTACAGGACATGTTAATCATGTTAAATGGGTTTTGTAGTAAAAATACGCCTTTACAATGGTGCTGGGGGTGGCAGCCATGTTCCATTGTGTTTGCTTCATCAGGAAACCAACTCCACACAGTTTTATAGACATTTTCACAAACCCAGGAAGTGTCTCAGAGATCTTCGCTGAGGAACAGTGGAGGACATGGAGGGGGTTTACATGTGAAGGTCCAGCTGTAGGATTATAAACTACATTAACATCACCTCACCTGCCAACTTCCACTTCTTACCCAACAAAACAGACAAGCTTCTGATCCACAGTACGAGGAAACTTCTCCAGCTTGTTGCTCTGTATTTAACTGAATCCATCCAGCGGTGGTTTATATTCGTCCTCAGAGCAAAGCGCTCCCAGGAAAATTAGGACAGAAGTTGCTTTTACAATAGTTAAGCCTGGAAATCCTGCAGCTTCAGCTCTGAAACCTTCTTCATAAGCTGAATGTGATGTTCTTCACTTTGGGAATGCTACTGCCTCATCCTGGTCCAAAGTATGAATGTCAACCATCACTGAGCAGATAAATGCTTTGGAACTAAAATACCCAGACTCACTTAAAATGACTCCATGGGACTTTAGAATGAACCTACAAAAGAGTAAAACATGTTCTTTAACAGAGTCGGTCCACTCAGGATAAGTGAAACCTGAACTACTGCTACCTGTGTGAAGATGCTGCTGCCTGTAAATCTGAAGAGATGCACCAGTGAGTATTTTGGTTGTTTAGAGGCAGCTTGTTGTGTTACTGCCCTCCACAAGTACACAAAGTAACACAGTGAAGTAACTATCACAGTCCTCAGTGCCGTCATTCTACTAACCCTGGAGTCCAAACTGTCCCAGATCTCCACCATCAGCAGCTTCCTGACAGGAAACTGTGGGTGAGGCTCAGAAAGTCAGTCAGCTCCCCGAGGACGAGTCTTCTTCTTTATCTACACCAAAGGCTGCATTCAAGGACCCAACTGTTAAACTCCTGAAGTTTGCAGGTCACACTGCAGTCAACAGACTCATCCAGGATGGCGGCACGTTTAGTTTGAAGAGTTCTGCTGCAGCTGAACAAGCTCTCCAGACTTTACAGAAAGTCCTCCACTCTGCTCAGAGCTGCTGAGTCCTTCAGGCTCCTGGAGCTGATGGTCCAGGACTGCAGTCATCACATCTGCTTATAATCCTCCATCATGATCTGGTTCTGAGCAGCCCAGAACTGGACAGAAAACATCTCCAACAAACAATAAGAAGTCAGCGGTGCTTCCTTCAGGACCTGAGTTTTTCAAGAACCAGGAGATTTCTTGTCATTGCATTTCCAAAACGAAACTTTGTTGCCACTTCAAAAAAATAAACAAAACACACACACACATATATATGTGTGTGTGTGTGTGTGTGTTATATATATATATATATACAGTTCCTTGTGAAAGTATTCGGCCCCCTTGAACTTTTCAACCTTTCGCCACATTTCAGGCTTCAAACATAAAGATATAAAACTTTAATTTTTTGTCAAGAATCAACAACAATTGGGACACAATCGTGAAGTGGAATGAAATTTATTGTATATTTTAAACTTTTTTAACAAATAAAAACCTGAAAAGTGGGGCGTACAATATTATTCGGCCCCCTTGCATTAATACTTTGTAGCGCCACCTTTTGCTGCAATTACAGCTGCAAGTCTCTTGGGGTATGTCTCTATCAGTTTTGCACATCCAGAGACTGAAATTCTTGCCCATTCTTCCTTGCAAAACAGCTGGAGCTCAGTGAGGTTGGATGGAGAGCGTTTGTGAACAGCAGTCTTCAGCTCTGCCCACAGATTCTGGATTGGATTCAGGTCTGGACTTTGACTTGGCCATTCTAACACCTGGATACGTTTATTTGTGAACCATTCCATTGTAGATTTGGCTTTATGTTTTGGATCATTGTCCTGTTGGAAGATAAATCTCTGTCCCAGTCTCAGGTCTTTTGCAGACTCCAACAGGTTTTCTTCCAGAATGCTCCTGTATTTGGCTCCATTCATCTTCCCATCAATTTTAACCATCTTCCCTGTCCCTGCTGAAGAAAAGCAGGCCCAAACCATGAGGCTGCCACCACCATGTTTGACAGTGGGGATGGTGTGTTCAGGGTGATGAGCTGTGTTGCTTTTACGCCAAACATATGGTTTTGCATTGTGGATTGGATTTTGGTTTCATCTGACCAGAGCACCTTCTTCCACATGTTTGCTGTGTCTCCCAGGTGGTTTGTGGCAAACTTCAAACCAGACTTTTTATGGATATCTTTGAGAAATGGCTTTCTTCTTGCCACTCTCCCATAAAGGCCAGATTTGTGCAGTGTACGACTGATTGTTGTCCTATGGACAGACTCTCCCACCTCAGCTGTAGATCTCTGCAGTTCATCCAGAGTGATCATGGGCCTCTTGGCTGCATCTCTGATCAGTCTTCTCCTTGTTCCAGGTGAAAGTTTCGAGGGACGGCCGGGTCTTGGTAGATTTGCAGTGGTCTGATACTCCTTCCATTTCAATATGATTGCTTGCACAGTGCTCCTTGAGATGTTTAAAGCTTGGGAAATCTTTTTGTATCCAAATCCGGCTTTAAACTTCTCCACAACAGTATCTGGGACCTGCCTGGTGTGTTCCTTGGTCTTCATGATGCTCTCTGCACTTTAAACAGAACCCTGAGACTATCACAGAGCAGGTGCATTAATACGGAGACTTGATTACACACAGGTGGATTCTATTTATCATCATCAGTCATTTAGGACAACATTGGATCATTCAGAGATCCTCACTGAACTTCTGGAGTGAGTTTGCTGCACTGAAAGTAAAGGGGCCCAATAATATTGCACACCCCACTTTTCAGGTTTTTATTTGTTAAAAAAGTATAAAATATCCAATAAATTTCGTTCCACTACATGATTGTGTCCCAATTGTTGTTGATTCTTGACAAAAATTAAAATTTTATGTCTTTATGTTTGAAGCCTGAAATGTGGCGAAAGGTTGAAAAGTTCAAGGAGGCCGAATACTTTCACAAGGCACTGTATATATATATATATATATATATATATATATATATATATATATATATATATATGGATAGATAGATAGATAGATACAGTGCCTATCGTAAGTATTCATCCCCTTTGATGTTTTACCCTTTTATTGCTTTCATAAATCAATCATGGTCAATAAAATTGAGCTTTTTTAACAAAAAAATTATTGGCAAAAACTCTTTAATGTCAAAGTGAAAACAGATTTCTATAAAGTAATGTTAATGAAAGAAAATTATAGAAATAAAAATAATTGTTTGCATAATTATTCACCCCCTTTTTAATTTAATGGTCTAATTCAATAGAGGTCCATCAAATTGTTGCTAATAGTCTCACAATCAGTGAAATGAAGATCAGCTGAGTGGTGTGGGTGTGTTTGAAGTGATTGAGTGGTAAAACATCTGTCTGAAGGGTCCAGAGAGCGGTTGATCAGTATTCCTGGCTACCATTACACCATGAAGACAGAAGAACACTCTAAGCAACTCAGGGAAAGGGTTATTGAGAAGTACAATTCAGGGGATGGTTACAAAAACATTTCCAAGGCACTGAACATCCCCCAGAGTTCAGTGAAATCAATTATCAAGAAATGGAAGGAATATGGCACTTGTGTGAATCTGCCTAGATCAGGCCGCCCTCGTAAACTGAGTGACCTACAAGTAGGAGACTAGTGAGAGAAGCCACCAAGACCCTACAACTACTCTGAAGGAGTTACAAGCTTCAGCTGCTGAGATGGGAGAGACTGTGCATGTAGCAACTGCTGCCCGGGTTCTTCACCGCTCAAAGCTTTATGGGAGAGTGGCAATGAGAAAGCCACTGTTGAAGAAAAGTCATATTAGATCTGGACTAGAGTTTGCCAAAAAGCACGTGGAAGACTCCATGGTCAAGTGGAAGAAGATTCTTTGGTCTGATGAGACCAAAATTGAGTTTTTGGCCATCAGACAAGACGTCATGTTTGGCGGAAACCAAACACTGCACATCACCAAAAACACACCATCCCCACTGTGAAGCATGGTGGTGGCAGCATCATGCTGTGGGGATGTTTCTCAGCAACTGGACCTGGAAGGCTTGTAAAGATAGAGGGCAGAATGAATGCTGCAAAATACACTGAAATCCTGGGGGACAATCTTTTTCAGTCTGCAAGAGAACTACGTCTTGGGAGAAGATTTATTTTCCAGCAAGACAATGATCCAAAACATACTGCAAAAGTTACACAGGAATGGTTAAAAAAGAACCAGGTAAATGTTGTGGAGTGGCCGAGTCAAAGCCCAGACCTCAATCCTATAGAGAATTTGTGGCTGGACTTGAAAAGGGCTGTTCATGCCCGATACCCGCACAACCTGACAGAGCTTGAGCAGTTTTATGTGGTTGTATTTATATAGCACTTTTATCCAAAGCACTTTACATGATACGTCACATTCACCCATTCATGGCGGGAGCTGCCATGCAAGGCGCTAACCACGAACCATCAGGAGCAATTAGGGGTTCGGTGTCTTGCTCAAGGACACCTCGACATGAGCATGACGGGCCAGGGATCGAACCACAACCCTCCGGTTGCGAGACGGCCACTCTACCCACTGACCCATGCCGCCCTTTTTTGTAAAGAAGAATGGAGCAAAATTGCAGTGGGCAGATGTGCAGACTGATTGAGACCTATCCACACAGACTCACTGCTATGATTGCAGCCAAAGGTGCATCTACTAAATACTGACTTGAAAGGGGTGAATAATTATGCAAACAATTATTTTCATTTATATAATTTTCTTTCATTAACATTACTTTATAGAAATCTGTTTTCACTTTGACATTAAACAGTTTTTTCCCAATTTTTTTTGTTAAAAAAGCTAAATTTTATTGACCATGATTGATTTATGAAAGCAATAAAAGGGTAAAACATCAAAGGGGGTGAATACTTATAATAGCTCTGTATAGATATATATATATACAGTAAGTACAGAAAGTATTCAGACCTCTTGAAATGTTTCTCTCTGTGTCATTGCAGCCATTTGCCAAAATCAAAAAAGTTCATTTTATTTCTCATTAATGTACACTCAGAACCCCATCTTGACAGAAAAAAACAGAAATGTAGAATTTTTTGCAAATGTATTAAAAAATAAAAACTGAAATATCACATGGTCAGAAGTATTCAGAGTCTTTGCTCAGTATTGAGTAGAAGCTCCTTTTCAGCTCCTACAGCCATGAGTCTTCTTGGGAATGACACAACAAGTTTTTCACACCTGGATTTGGGGATCCTCTGCATTCTTCCTTGCAGATCCTCTCCAGTTCTGTCAGGTTGGATGGTGAACGTTGGTGGACAGACATTCTGAGGTCTCTCCAGAGATGCTCAATTGGGTTTAGGTCAGGGCTCTGGCTGGGCCAGTCAAGAACGGTCACAGAGTTGTTGTGAAGCCACTCCTTTGTTATTTTAGCTGTGTGCTTAGGGTCATTGTCCTGTTGAAAGGTGAACCTTCGGCCCAGTCTGAGGTCCTGAGCACTCTGGAAGAGGTTTTCCTCCAGGATATCTCTGTACTTGGCCGCATTCATCCTTCCTTCAATTGCAACCAGTCGTCCTGTCCCTGCAGCTGAAAAACACCCCCCCCCAACATGATGCTCCACCACCATGTTTCACTGTAGGGATTGTATTGGGCAGGTGATGAGCAGTGCCTGCTTTTCTCCACACATAGCGCTTAGAATTAACAGCAGAAAGTTCAATCTTGGTCTCATCAGACCAGAGAATCTTATTCCTCATAGTCTGGGAGTCCTTCATGTGTTTTTTCAAACTCTATGCTTTCATGTGTCTTGCACTGAGGAGAGGCTTCCGTCGGGCCACTCTGCCATAAAGCCCCGACTGGTGGAGGGCTGCAGTGATAGTTGACTTTGTGGAACTTTCTCCTATCTCCTGACTGCATCTCTGGAGCTCAGCCACAGTGATCTTTGGGTTCTTCTTTACCTCTCTTGTCGTAAATACATTTTCTTCTCAGATTAAGTCTTCTGTCTCAGTTTTAGGTTCCAATCAGTGAAAAATATACACCGTTAAAAATAATAGTTGCAGCAGTCTCACAAATAAAAAACAGAAGAGTCTTGGAGCATTCTTCAAATTCAAAAATAAAAGTGTTTATTCTGTGTGCACAAGGTCCAAACACCGATGAGACGCCCCGGAGCTGTCTGGCTCTGCCCTCTGATGCCCGGTCTTTTATACTGTTTTGCTCTGGTGTGTGGAATTCTCTACACCTCAAGGCCACCCTTCTTTTATCATAAAAACTCGTAAATCTGTCACTATTACCTTCCCTACTCCTTTGTTAAGGGTGTCTAAATGCTGGTAACTGCTGGGTACTCTCGAGTGTTGCTCTGAGGGGATTCCTCTTGTCCTGGCTCCCTGTCCCTCCAATCATTACCCTCTGCAACTTTATGGAAGATACATTAAAGACAACAACAGGTGTTATTAAGTTTACGCCAGGGCATCTATGAACACAGAAGTTCTATGAACAAGAACTACCCATCACACCTGACCTTGAGCACTTCAGCTTCCTAGTGGCTGCCTCAGCTGTTGGCCGTGTACCCAGACTGCCTGTTCATACACACAACGCAGTCAGCATTCTGCTCTGTACACACATACTGCTCTTCTCATGTGTGTGCGGCCTTTGACACTTCCGTCCTTATACCTGAAGGTTTTATGCTTTATTTGACACAACACTCTCACCAAGGCTCTTCTCCCACCATTGCTCAGTTTGGCTGGACGGCCAGGTCTAGGAAGAGTTGTGCTCGTCCCAAACTTCTTCCATTTGAGGATTATGGAGGCCACTGTGCTCTGAGGAACCTTGAGTGCTGCAGAAATTCTTTTGTAACCTTGTCCAGATCTGTGCCTTGCCACCATTCTGTCTCTGAGCTCCTTGGGCAGTTCCTTCCACCTCATGATTCTCATTTGCTCTGACATGCACTGTGAGCTGTAAGGTCTTATATAGACAGGTGTGTGCCTTTCCTAATCAAGTCCAATCAGTTTAATTAAACACAGCTGGACTCCAATAAAGAAGCAGAACCATCTGGAGGAGGATCAGAAGAAATGGACAGCATGTGAGTTAAATATGAATGTCGCTGCAAAGGCTCTGAATACTTCTGACCATGTCATATTTCAGTTCTTCTTTTTTAATACATTTTCAATAATTTGTACATTTCTGTTTTTTTCTGTCAAGATGGGGTGCTGAGTGTACATTAATGTGTGTGTATATATATATATATGTATGTATATATATATATATATGTATGTATATATATATATATATATATATATATATATATACATACATATATACATAATAAAACATACCAATAATCATCAATCAAAGGTCAAATATCAGACTCAATAATCGGTGGTTCCAATAATCCCTGATGTGGACCGGTTGGTGGAAGCAGACATGCTGGTCAGATTTTCTTAATTTCAAAGCTTCACCAAGAACGGCATTTTTTGGAGAATGTTTGTCTGTTGTTTTAAAAGTCTGTGTTCCTAAATACAAGCCAGTGAGAATATAAATATGATAATATCTAGTTGTAATATGTCGCAGTTTTGAAGGTTCTAACATTATTGATAATGTTAGAATTGATGACATGGTGTATTCAGTTTTACTTCTCTTTCCTCCAGGTTCTGCTCCATCCATCTCCAAAAGATCGTTTACTGTGTCTCGGTGGAGACAGTTCTGGTTCGCTCCCGTCACCTCATTCCTCGGCAACGTGCTGATGTACTTCCTGTTCCTCTGCCTGTTCGCCTACATTTTGTTGGTGGACTTCAAACCGCCGCCTCCAGACGGTCCCGCCACTCTGGAGTTTGTGCTTTACTTCTGGGTTTTCACTTTAGTCTGTGAGGAGATCCGGCAGGTTGGTAGTTCCTGTACGACAGGCTGCACATAAACTGCTTAATAAAATACAGCAGCCACGTCCAGATCTAACACGTCTGATATGTTCTGTGGTCAGAGCTTCTTTGTGGGCGGCACTTTTGTCCTCCAAAGGATCAGAAACTATATCCAGGATGTGTGGAACAAGTGTGACCTGACGGCCATCGCTCTCTTCATTCTGGCTCTGTGCTGCAGGTGATTCTTCGTCTTTCGCTCTGAACATACTACTAGCAGCCCTCCATGCATCTGTGCAGACAGGATTTAAAGCTCCTCTTTTGTCTTTCTTCTTGTATTCCTTCCTGTGAGCTTGAATAGGATGATAATGTACAGTAGGTGGATGCTGGAACTATGACCCCTAACTGGCCGCTTTTGTTTTCCAGAATGTTTCCGTTGTCGTATGATTTTGGCCGAGCTGTGATGGCCATAGATTATATGGTCTTCACGCTACGTCTGATCCATATCTTTGCTATTCACAAACAGCTTGGACCCAAGATTATCATTGTTGGCAAAATGGTAAGAATACACAAAACGACGTACAAATGACAGAAACACACCGAGGAACAGAAACGGTTCCTCCTGGTATTCCTAAATACTCCTTCAGTACAGGGAGATGTGGAGGACTGGAGGCTGGTTCGAGGTGTTCTGTATTCACTGTTCTGAGATAAAACTAATATAGACACTTAAACAAAACAACGTGCTCCTTAAACTCAGCGTCCATGTGTTGGGATGATGAAGAACACCTAATCTAAACGGTAACTGTGTACAAAAACCTATGAAGAGGATTTTACTGCCAATTCCACGTCTTCAGTATAAATGTCATGTGAAGAGGTCAGGTCCTTCCATCAGGATTAGTCCTAATCCTAAACCCGACACCAACCCTCTACACTTCTCCTCACATAGAACTAGATGGTCCTACAGACACATCCTGACATATTTACTTCATATTTCAGTCCATTCCTGTCTTGACTGGAAACAGCAGATCTTAACTTCACACTAAAGCTCTCTGTGTCCTTCAGGTCAAAGATGTTTTCTTCTTCCTGTTTTTTCTGGCGGTTTGGCTCATGGCCTATGGAGTGGCCAATCAGGCGCTCCTCTACACATATGATCCTCGCCCTAACTGGATATTTCGCAGAGTCTTCTACAGACCATATCTGCACATTTTTGGACAGATACCCATTAATGAAATGGATGGTGAGTGGTGAACTTCCTCCATATTTGTCTTGAACATCAGTTTAACATTCAGACCTCAGTCTCACCACATTCAGAAAGCTTTCATTTCTGTCAGTTCATCTCCTGTTCAGGTCAAATGAGTCGTACATTTCTTTATTATAAGATTTGAATGGTCTTTTTAAGACAAAATGACAGAATGTTTCTTCAGATGAGCAGCTACATTTGGTCCAGCAGCTCACACTGATTGGTCAGATTAATACTACAGTTAGTTAAACATGGGACGTTACATTACAAACCAATAAAATAAATGAAAGGAATACTACTTTAATGAACCCGTGTTGGATCTGGAAGGTTGTGCTGCATTTTACAATCATGCAATAATAATACATTTCCCAACATCCCTTTCAGTTGACCAACACTAATACTGCAGCAGCACCACGACAACACTGGTCATTGTGTCCCTGAATTATTGGATATTGCAACATTTAATGATAGAAAATAAACACTATCAGTTATTGCTGTCATCATTGTTAAGGTGAATGTTACTCTTTCCAGTCCTGAAGTTTCCTCATGTGATGTTCTGAACTTGTGCTGTGTGTTCCAGCTGATAAATGGCAGAAGGGAAGCTGTACAAACAACACTGCAGAGATTGAAGCCGGAGCAGAGCCTTGTCTGAACACCTACGCTAACTGGCTGGTTGTCATCCTCCTGGTCATCTACCTGCTGTTCACCAACATAGTTCTGGTCAACTTGCTCATTGCCATGTTCAGGTACGTCTACAATGATCCGTTTCACTTCCTGTGTTGTTGTAGTTTACTGCTGCTTCCTGTAGCCTTCTGAATATCCACGATGATGTCTGAATTCACGGTCCACAGCTACACCTTCTCCAAAGTACAGGAGCGCAGCGACACCTACTGGAAGTTTCAGCGCTACAACCTGATAGTGGAGTACCACTCCCGGCCCTGCCTGGCTCCACCCTTCATCATCATCTCACACCTCCACCTGTTGATCAAGAGATACGTCCGCGGCATCACCTCCGTCAAAGTCCAACACTTTGGTGAGAAACATTAGAGAATGAAGAGTAAAGAGGTCTGGCACTGATCCTGGATGTAGGGTTAGGGTTTGGTCCAAAGTCTTCTGATACGTTAAGATCTGAGAGGAAACTGTCATCAGGTTGGAATCAGTTCAAATGTTTGAAGGTTTTAGTTCAGGTACTGATCAGTGTGAACCTTCTGTAGTGAACTGAGACTGATAGAAAGGTTCTCATAGGAACATTTGATCTTTAGTCCAACTATCCATAATCAGTGCTTCAGGTACTTACCAAAAAAAAAATTTGATAGCTGCTGAAATTAAATTTCTGCAAAGAAATATACACATTTTTGTGAAAACGTGGAAGCAAGACCAATGGAAGCACATTAAACATGGACATACAGTATCATTAAAGTATTTCATCCCACAGATGAAGTTATTGGATCAGAACCGGTTCTGTCACATACTGAGCTTTAAGGAACAAACAAAGAGATGAGCTTTCTGTCAAGATTCAAGATGTTTATTTGTCACAAACACAATTGTACGTAGTATAATGCACAGTGAAATGCAATGTGCACCTGTTCCAAACCGCAAACAATAATAACAAAATAAAACACACAAGAAATATGTATATATACACAGACACACATATGTCTATCTATATGTATACATGCACATATATATATATACCCACATACACTGCTCAAAAAAATTAAAGGAACACTTTGAAAATACATCATATTTCAATACGGGGGAAAACAAACTGGATCTTAGCATTGATATGGACTGGATAATGTGTTAGGAATGAAAAGTGCCACATTGTTTGATGGAAATGAAAATGATCAACCCCCCAGGAGGGCTAAATTCAAGACACCCCAAAATCAAAGTGAAAAACTGATGTGGCAGGCTGGTCCATTTTCTGAAATTCCTTGGCAGCAACTCAAAATGGTATTCAGTAGTTTGTATGGCCTCCATGTGCTTGTATGCAGACTGACGATGTCAGGACAAGCTCTGAATGAGACGATGGATGGTGTCCTGGGGTATCTCCACCCAGAACTGGACCAGGGCATCGCTGAGCTCCTGGACAGTCTGAGGAGCAACCTGATGGTGTCTGATGGAACAAAACATAATGTTCCAAAGGTGTTCTATTGGATTCAGGTCAGGTGAGCGTGGGGGCCAGCTAATGGTATCAGTTCCTTCATCCTCCAGGAACTGCATGAGTTCTCTTACCACATAAGACTGGGCATTGTCTACACCAGAAGGAATCCAGGACCACTGCACCAATGTAGGGTCTGACAATGGATCCAAGGATTTCATCCTGATACCTAAAGGCAGTCAGAATGCCATTGTCCAGCCTGTAGAGGTCTGTGTCCCTCCATGGATATGCCTCCCCACACCATCACTGACCCACCACCAAACCAGTCATGCTGAACAATGCTACAGGCAGCATAACGTTCTCCACGGCTTCTCCAGACCCTTTCATGTCTGTCACATGTGCTCAGGGTGAACCTGCTCATCTGTGAAAAGCACAGGGCACCAGTGGTGGACCTGCAGATTCCTGTGTTTTATGGCAAATGCCAGCCGAGCTCCACGGTGCCGGTCAGCGAGCACAGCGGGCACTAGAGGACGCTGGGCCCTCAGACCACTCTCATTAAATCTCTTTCTGATTGTTTTATCAGAGACCTTCACCCCAGTGGTCTGCTGGAGGTCATTTTGTAGAGCTATTGCAGTGCTCATCCTGGTCCTCCATGCACAAAGGAGCAGATACCTGTCCTGCTGATGGGTTGAGGACCTTCTACAGTCCTGTCCAGCTCTCCCAGACTAACTGCCTGTCTCCTGGAATCTCCTCCATGTGCTTGAGAATGTGCTGGGAGACACAGCAAACCTTCTGGTAATGGCACGCATTGATGTTTCATCCTGGAGGAGTTGGACTGTCTGTGGAACCTCTGTAGGGTCCAGGTATCGCCTCATGCTACCAGAAGTGACTCTGACCCTAGCCAAATGCAAAACTAGTGAAAAACAGTCAGAAAACATTAGGAAGGAAAAAAATATCAGTGGCCTTCGCCTGTAAACTCATTCCTGTTTTGGGGGGTGTCTCATTGTTACCCCTCTAGTGCATCTGTTGTTAATTTTATGAACACCAAAGCAGCTGAAACTGACTAAAAATCCCCTGTTTTACTGACTTGACCAGATTAGTATCCCACGTTTCACTGATTTGATGCTATACTTAGATTAAAAAGTGTTCCTTTATTTTTTCTGAGCAGTGTACATATGAATATATACATATTTATTTATTTATTTATTTTATTTAACAAACTCAAGGTCCATACAAACATATATAGAGATAGAAATGAACAAAACAAAAATATAAATCAAAGTGAAATAGTGCAATGATGTATATGTACAAGGTGAAAATGAACAGATATTGAACACAGTTTGCAGGTTGATTGTCTGTTGAGTCTACTGTTTCAGGTTCAGCAGGAGGACATCATGTGGTTAGAAGCTCCTCCTCATCCTCTCTGTGTTTGCCTTCAGGCAGTGCTAACGTCGCCCTGGTGGCAGCAGAAAGAACAGTCTGTGGCTGGGGTGGGTGGCCTTTAACCTGCAGCGTTTGTTGTAAATGTTCTGCAGTTGGGGAGGATGGTTCTGATGGTTCTCATCCCAGCGGACCACCCTCCTCAAGGCCCAGAAGTCCTGCTGGGTGCTGCTGCCTATCCAGGTGGTGGTACTTCCAGACAAATCACTCTCAGTAGTGCAGGTGTAGAAGTTCTTGAGTACCTTGAGAGGGAGCTTAAAGTCCCTCAGACATCTGAGGTGGTAGAGATGCCATCATTAGCTCCTTGGTCTTGCTGAGGTTCAGGAGGAGGCTGTTGTCTCTGCACCTGTCCTCCAGGTGGGTGATCTCCATCAAACAGTCCTCCTGGTTGTTGTTGGAGATCAGACCCACCACTGCTGTGTCGTCAGCAAACTTAATGATGGTGTTGGAGTCTGATGTGGACAAACACTGATTAATGCGCGGTGAGTCCAGCAGAGAGCTCAGCACACAGCCCTGGGCGGCACCGATGTTCAGGTGAGTGGGACAGGTGTTTTCCCACTAGAACCACCTGTGGTCTGCTGGTCAGAAAGCTGTAGATCCACCTGCACAGGAGGAGGTGAGTTCGAGGTCCTGCAGCTTAGTGACCACTCTGCAGTAGATTATGGTGCTGAATGCTGAACTGAAGTCCACCAACAACATTTGCACATAATTCCCTTTCCTAGTGTCCTGCCATAGTCCTCTGGTGTTCCTCCGCTGCAGCTGTGACTCCAGCTTCTCCCCATACCTCTGTTTGGCCTCCCTCATGGCTCTGCGGATGCCGTACGTAGCGGCCTGGTTAGGTCCTCCCATGTCTACGGTGGCGAGTCCGTCCTGTGTTGTAGGCGGCAGTGTGGGACTTCAGAGCGGATGTCTTTTTTCATCCACGGCTTCTGGTGGGGAAACTCTGTGATGGTTCTTCTGGGGATAGTGTCCTCCACTAGTTTCCCAATAAATCCCACAACCATCTCCGTAAACACACTCATGTCATCACCAGACCTAGAATGTTTCCCAGTAATCAGTTTTCAAAACGTCCTGCAGGGCGGCCCCTGATTGGTCAGACCAACACATCACTTCTCTCTCTGCCGGAGCTGTTTGCTTCAGCCGCTGCTTGTACCTGGGCAGGTGGAGGATGGAGGCATGGTCTGACCTGCCCAATGGTGGTTGAGTCTTTGCTGCATAGCATCTCTGAAGGGAGAATAACAGCGGTCCCATGTTCGGTCTCCTCTAGTGGGGAAGGTGATGTGCTGGCGAAGTTCCAGCATCACCTTCATTAGGGTGGCGCTGCTAAAGTTCTCAGCCACAGTCAGGGCAGCCTCCCGGTGGTTAGCCTGGTAGCTGTAGATAGCCTCATGTAGCTCGGCTAATGCAGCATCCGTGTCCTCCTGAGGGTGAATGTAGACGGTGCTGAGGAGAATTCCTGAGGGAGGTAGAAGGGCCGACATTTGATGGTTGAAAGTTCCAGGTTGGGTGAACAGGACTTAGAGAGATAAACAACATCTCTGACCAGTTGTTGGTCATCAGACAGACGTGAAGAACTCTGCTGGTTGGACACCATGGTCCAGCTATGTCTCTCTGAGGCAGATGATGTTGCAGTCTCTGGTGTCCCTCTGGTACCGTATCCTGGCTCCGAGCTTGTCCAGCTTGTTGTCCAGGGACTGGACGTTAGCAGCAGGTGTGTTCGTAGTCTCAGCCTGTTCCTAACACCAGCTCGGTTCCCCGGGGCCTGTTATGCAGCCAGCACGCTTTGTAGTTGTTGGAGGGATCCCGCAGGATCTCGCTGGGCCAGGACACATCAGCAGTAAAAGTCAGAGAATATGATGATAAACCAATATTCACCAGTATGTTTCTGTCATATTTGATACGACCAGGACACGACATGGTGAATGCCATGCAAAAAGTTAAATAAAAAGTTAAATTATTTTAAAAATGTTGTAGCGGTGCTGGAGCAAGTACGACGGCGGCCACACTCACTGGCGCCATCTTGAACATTAGAACAGTATCATGTTCCTTCTTAATCAAGGATCATGTTCTTGTTTCCAGGTTCCACAGATCTCCATGTGCCTGAGCTGCATGTTTGATGATCTTCTCTCTCCTCAGCTCTGGAGCTACGCAGCAGAAAAGCAAGTCGACTCAACACATGGGAAGCAATCCAGAAGGAAAACCTCCTCTCAGCTCAGAACAAGAAGCAGAGGGAAAGCGACACGGCCAGACTCAGACACACTTCAGTCAAGTACGTCCAGCAGATCTATAGATTTAGAAGACCGTGGTCCTGGTCCTGGTCCTGGTCCTGGTCCTGGTGCTGGTGCTGGTGCTGGTGCTGGTCCCGGTGCTGGTACTGGCACTAGTGCTGGTGATGGTCCTGGTCCTGGTCCTGGTCCTGGTGCTGGTGCTGGTGCTGGTGCCGGTGCTGGTGCCGGTGATGGTCCTGGTGCTGGTCCTGGTCCTGGTGCTGGTGCTGGTGCTGGTGCTGGTGCTGGTGCCGGTGATGGTCCTGGTGCTGGTCCTGGTCCCGGTGCTGGTGCCGGTGCTGGTGCTGGTGCTGGTGCTGGTGCTGGTGCTGGTATTGATGCTGGTCCTGGTGCTGGCGCTGGTGCTGGCGCTGGAGCTGGTATTGGTGCTGGTATTGATGCTGGTGCTGGTGCCGGTGATGGTCCTGGTGCTGGTCCTGGTCCTGGTGCTGGTGCTGGTGCTGGTGCTGGTGCCGGTGCTGGTGCCGGTGATGGTCCTGGTGCTGGTCCTGGTCCCGGTGCTGGTGCTGGTGCTGGTGCTGGTATTGATGCTGGTCCTGGTGCTGGCGCTGGTGCTGGCGCTGGAGCTGGTATTGGTGCTGGTATTGATGCTGGTGCTGGTGCCGGTGATGGTCCTGGTGCTGGTCCTGGTCCCGGTGCTGGTGTCGGTGCTGGTGCCGGTGCTGGTGCAGGTATTGGTGCTGGTGCCGGTGCTGGTGCTGGTGCCGGTGATGGTCCTGGTGCTGGTCCTGGTCCTGGTCCCGGTGCCGGTGCCGGTGCCGGTGCTGGTGCAGGTATTGGTGCTGGTGCCGGTGCTGGTGCTGGTGCCGGTGATGGTCCTGGTGCTGGTCCTGGTCCTGGTCCCGGTGCCGGTGCCGGTGCCGGTGCTGGTGCAGGTATTGGTGCTGGTGCTGGTGCTGGTGCTGGTGCTGGTGCTGCCATGGCGCTGGTGCTGGTGCTGGTGCCGGTGCAGGTATTGGTGCCGGTGCCGGTGCTGGTGCTGGTGCTGGTGCTGGTGCTGGCGCTGGTGCTGGTACTGGTACAAATTCTATGAAAATGAACCAGTGAAAATCAGACATTGGTTTTGAACCGTGGTTTAACAGCATTATTTTAATATATAAACTCATGATTAATAATATTATAAATATGAGTATAAAATATCTTTGTTAATCATCATATTTAAGAGGAAATAGACTTCTGTAAATATAAGAAGTGGAGGAAGTAGCCTACATCATGTACAGGCTGGTCTGACTGACTTTGAGCTTTGCTGCATCTTTTTTTTTTTTTTTACCTCTGATATCTTCTAAACTCTTAATCTTTTACATGATAAAAAATATAGAAATTTTCTGTGACTTTGTCAGATACAGAAAGAACCTGGTGCAGATTTTCAGTACAATCCTGGAATTGTGAATATTATACTATAAGATTAGATAACCATTAAAAAGTAAAAACAGAACTGAATTGTACTGATTATCCTTCTTTGCTTTTCTAACTTCAGTTTGCTGCTCATGTCAGTGTTTCTCAGTTCCTGTTTCTCTGCAGGTTTTAGATGTTTACTGAGCTGAACTCTTTCCTGTCTTGGTGTCTGCAGGGTGGACAGTGTGTTGAAACAGATGGCAGAGATCCGAGACCACGACCGAAGGATGCGTTTGCTGGAGACGGAGGTCAGATCAGCAGCATTCTGGATATTTATACTATATTTACTTATTGCAGTCAGAATGTTTTTAAAAATCTCAAACATCTTAAATGATCTGGTTTTAATCCAAATCAAATCAAACAGATACAGCTGACAAAAAGTTCTCTAAGTTGTGCAGCGTCTGCACGTGTGACTGGACTGATGAGGCATCTTAGTGCACGTGAGTGCACGTTAGTGCACGGTGTGTCTGGTTTCTGCAGCTGCTAGCTCAGCTATCTGCTAACTGTGCCTCTCTGTGGTGTTCAGATGGAGTACTGCTGCAGCACCCTCTCCTGGATGGCCGACGCTCTGTCTCAGAGCAACCTGATCAAAGCCAGCCGGCCTCCTCCTCAGCTCAGAGGTAGAACCATTGGACCAGAACCAGTTCTGTTGTTTCAGTTAGATAATTAAAGTGGAAGGAGCTTCTCTGTTTGTACCTTCTTGTTCTGCCACGGAATTAATCTTTTGCCTTGTTTTAACCATTATTTGTTGTTCTGCTGTAGATCTTCCTCCTCTTTCTCCGAGCTCACAGACGTCATAGGAAGCCTTCAGAGATCCCAGCAGCTCAGATCTCATCAGAAGCACCGTGTTCCACTGGTGCTGTTAATGTTTCTCTGATGTTTTACACTGTTTGTTGTTTAAGGTGTACATTAATGAGGACAAATAACAGTCTGCAATAGAAGACTTGTACTTTTTATACCGGGCTTTGCAAAAGTTCTGTTACACTCGGTTTCATGATCTTTAGAGACGTTGACATGTTGGAGTGAAAAATTCCGTTAAACAAACTGAAAGTTCTACCTTATAGGCAGGTGTCCTTGATACAAATTTTTTCTCCGGTGAAGTTGTATTTGTGCTGAACATCAGCCGGATGACCGTCCACAGAGTCGTGGAGAGGCTAAAGAATGGTGAAGATCTTTCAGGTCTTCACCATTCTTGAAAGATCACTGAAAGATCTTCACCATTCTTTAGCCTCTCCGTGACTCTGTGGACGGTCATCCGGCTGATGTTCAGCATGAAGGAGAGCAGATATCTCAACTCTTTTGACTTCCATCTTGATACAACTTCACCGGAGAACAAAACTGTATTAAGGACACCTGCCTATAAGGTAGAACTTTAAGGTTATTTAATGGAATTTTTCACTCCGACATGTAAACGTCTCTAAAGATCATGAAACCGTGTAACAGAACTTTTGCAAAGCCCGGTACATCGTCTCTTCTATTTTCTGTCAGTGTTTGATTCTCCATCTTTAAAGTGTATTAATAGAGCTTTGAGCCCCAGATGTTACCAGATGTTGTGCCTTGTTAAAAAGACTATCTAAGACAGTCATTCCCTTCATCAATCAGGGATTAAATGCTGTTGAGGACCACAGCGTTTTCCAGGGAATCCACCCTGGCTCATTAAAGTTGCACTATTCAATATTTTTATGGAACAAATGGCTTCATGAAAGAATCCGATCCTTTTAGTTTCTCTGAGCTCATCGTTTTGCCTTTTATCTGCTTAATTCAGAGCAGCTGCTGTCATTTATTGCCCTTGTTGGGGTGTATATATGGTGTTTTTTATGGTGGAAGACATATGAACCAGAGGTGATATTTTCATACTGTTGCTTTGTTTATTATGTTATTTTTTTGTAAACCAATATGTGCTTCTGTTTTCGATCATGATGCAGATATTCAGATTTTATTCAAATGGACCAAAGTTATTGTCTTCTTGATCCAATCCCATCTTATCAATAAAGACTGCCCATAAAGATGTAGGTCTCATGTATCCTTAGGAGCTAAAAGTCATTCAGCACTGACTCCTAGTTTTATTTTACTCTCACTGAACAGAAACAACTGGGGAGGATAAAACTCTGAGAGATATTTCAATGAATCTGATCTCATCAGGAATTCTTCAGCTGCTTCAGTCTGTAGCAGATCCTCTGGACTGAAGGATGACACTTACTGATGAGTTTTCAGGTTTAATGGCAGTAAACCCTCATATTTCACCATAAGACAGAGAATACACAAAACAATGTGTAAGCTAAATGCTATGCTCTTACAACTGTTAACAACTTAGATTAACCTCAGCTTTAGCAATAAAATTTAACAAATGTACATATTCGGTTCTATGTAACATTAAAATTGCTCTTCTTTACACAGAAACATGCTTTGTGCCTGTTTCAAAGGGCTGCTGAGTGCAAAATACGTATGTTTATGGGCTCATTTCCCTCTGTGTCTGTTATTTATATTGCCGGTAAGCTAATTCACGCTCAGCTGCAACAGTAAGTAATCTCTTCAAAATAAAAGCATTAACCGGAAGTTACATTTAACTCATTGTAAATAAAGGTAAAGCGCCAAAATAAAATACAACAGTTATCTTTAAGAAATAAAGAAATGTACGAGGTTATTTACACAATCTTTTTCTGTTGATAGACTTGAAGCCCGTAAACACTGACGGTGTCAGAGATCCTCCTTAGACCAGTCAGAACATGAACAGACTCCTAAAGGGTGGAAATGAAATAATTGATATTCACTGAACAGTAAATATCCCTGTTGATGTATAAATGAAAAAGTGATGTCAAGTTTTCTTGTGTTTCCTGTTCAGGAATTAGAGTCCAAGTTCACTAACAGGAAATGTGGATTTCTGAAGAGAAGTGAAGTCTGAGCTAAAACCAGCTCAGATAGACTCTAAACAACGACAAACTGACTGTGTGTTGGTTACAACCTGCAAACTGCACACAAACCAGAACTCACACCTTTAAAATGATTTATTGGTATTCAGAATTTTTGATTTGGTTAAAACTAGAGTTATTGTCAGTCTGGTGTCTGATTATTAGGAGAAGAGATGGTCCTTCATTTTTAATCCTTAAACCTCAGACACACAAACACACACTAACAGTAACACACACACACACACACACACACACACACACACACACACACACACACACACACACACACACCTGTGTATTCCTATCCTTGTGGAGACCTACCATTGACTCCCATTCATATCTAACCCCTAACCCTAACCCTAACCTTAACCCAGACCAAAACAATGTCTAACCCTAAACAAACGTTTTTGCACTTTTACTTTTTTCAGTAACAACAACATGGCCAAGAAAACACTGTTTAAACTTGTGGGGACCGAAATGAGGTCCCCACAAGTGACATTTCTTTTGGTTTTCCTATGGTTGTCTGGACATTAGGTCCCCACAACCCCTATAATTACCCACCCACCCACCCACCCACCCACCCACACACACACACACACACACACACACACACACACACACACACACACAGTGACCCACAGACACACACTTCCCTCTTTAGACTGAGTTCCTTACATGGAAGCAGCTCAGGGTGAATTTCGCAGCGGATTGAATTCAAGCAGGAAACAGAATCCTGATGTCAGATCTGGTTGATGAATAGTCGGAGAAGTTCTCTTCTGTCAGCTCTTCGGCTCCTCCAGACGTTCTTCAGACCTGCTGAAGTTAAGTGAGGTCATGTGTTCACGTGGCCATCATCTAAAGCAGACACAGTCAGATTCACCTCTGGGATTATTCCATCCATACACTAACCAACCATGACCAACTACAACCAACCACAACCAACCATGACCAGCTATAATGAACCATAACAAACTATAACTAACAATGACCAATTGTAACTAACTATGACCAACTACAACCAGTCATGACCAACTATAACCAACCATGACCAACCACACCAAACTATAACTTAAAATGACCAACTACAACCAACCATGATCAACTTTAGCTAACCATGACCAACCATGACCAACCCTAACTATGACTGACCAACTATAGCCAACCACAACAACTAACCATGACTATCATGACCAACCATAACCAACCATAAGCAACCATGACTGATTGGTTTTCTGTCCTGGCCTCCTGATAGCAGAGTTAAACGGTAAACGGCTGAGTGGTGGATGCAGGCCGACTGCAAGTCCAAACTCAGAGAAGACGTCTCTGGAATGTCTGAGCTCATCTCCACTTTCAGCCACTTTGCAGTCTTCATCTCGATCTGATCTCCTCTTTCCATCTCAGCTGTTTCTCACTTCCACTGCTCTGTCACTACCACTGACTGCACGATGACCCTAAAGCAGACATTATGGGCTGTATAAAGCCGTGAATGATGATCTGCTGAGGATGATACAGGGATGAGTCCCGACGGCTTTGTTGGCTCGGACCTTTTTCAGAGAATCCAGGTCAAGAAGAAATCACAAACCCGCTTTCTTCCACTCATCGTGCTCTGGTTAAGGATGTGAATGACTCGGCTGATCATTATTAAATACATTAAGTGTATTTTTGTGTTTGCTGACCTGCTGGTCATACATTTAATTGCTGTTACGCTTCAACACCCTGCAGGTCTGAGTTCCTCTGAGAACTTTTTAAAGATTCAACATCACACACAGGTAGACATCCGTCCTGCTTATTCAAAGAAAGTATCTTCTTTTCATTATGGATCGTTCAATCAGAGTGATTTTAACAATCAAGAAACTCAAAGATAGTGATACTTTAACCAATTGTAATCCTGACTGATAAAATCATTGAAAGCACATGTAACCCCTGAAACCCTGAGCAGGAAATAAAGCCAAGATGTGGGGCAGCATTTTAGTTTTAGTCTTCAGCATGAGTCCAGAGCAGAGTTAATGGAAAGCGTTACACAAAGTAGTAGGAGAAGTATTTCTGGACTTCAGTTTGTTTTATAAGGTGTTTCAGAGGTTGCTATCAGCGACCTCTTTCCTGGTGGAGGTGAGAACTGACGGAGGGTGTGGATGCTCACATTACACTGACTCTGACACTGTGGGGATTTAAATAGAGCGGTTGTCAACTCCTCCCTGCACAAATCCATCTATTTTAGGAACAGTGAGTAGGTGGAGGGCAGTAGATGGCCCACAGATCAGTGTCTTGGCCTGAACTCTTGGTAGAGCAAACACTTTGGCTGCATCAGCATAATGGAGATACTGGAGGTACAGGATGCATTAAAACAGGCTCTGAAAGTGTCCCGGTAGCTCAGGATAATGAATGTTTGAGTCTGACAGTCCTAATAGCTGAAATGTTCATTACACCTCATAAAGAAGTTACGCAGTAAAGGGGTGACTTGCTGTTTCTCACAGATAAAACATTTGACCTGAGATCAGCAGACCGACCAGGATCATAGAAACCACATGGATTTATATCCTCAGAATGGCTGTCCTCCCATTGGATCCTGGGATAGTCGGACCAGTGTCTCGAGGAATTAGGTTCTGTTTGGACCATTGAGTAGAGCATCACCAAGGTCCACTGCCAATGTTAGTGCTGAGAGTAGGGTAGCCTTTGTGTCACTGGATAGTAACGGGGTCAGTTTGCTGTAAATATTTCCCTTTTACAACAACATTACGGTAAGTGGAATTTAAAGAGGAACTCCAAAGCAGAAGGCTACCTGACAGTTTGTGTTGTCTGAAACTGATAATTTGACATTCACACTACTTCATACAATACCTGACCAGGTGAGAAGGACACTAACAACTACTGCTACTTCCTGTATGTACAAAGGAGTAAAACACCATGAATCTGCTGATGAGGAACTTCCTCGTTTGGTCCTCACTTTAAGCAGCCATTAGAGCTTTATTTTAGGTGCGGTGGGACAAC